>NW_013666858.1:0-10990 GCF_000517525.1 Limulus polyphemus | reverse complement strand
CCGTGGCTCGATTTTAACGAAACTTGTTTTATTCTGTTTCTATCTCATTTCATTATAAATATGGCGCTATGTGCACCGTTTTTCCTATATTAAATTACAAACAAACAAACAATCTCAGAGTTTTAGTAGTTTATAGATGTTACAAGTAAACCATTACTTTAACGATGCAAGTATTACATCATAGTTTTTATACATATATATCAGTTTTATTGCATATACTATCTTTGTTTTTCCATTATTTAAATGAGTGGTGATGTATCATCAACTTTATACTAACAATCAAAGGTTTACGGTTTCGCTTTACAAGTAAAACATTATTATCTGCTATTTAATCTAATCAACTTTATATGCTTATATATTGCATATGTCTTACAAAGGCGGATAGTGTTTCTGTAGCAGGATAGGGCTGCCTACAGATTTTAACTTGTCTCAACTTACGTTTATAATTTCTATATATTGTAGAGTGCACTAGTACTCTTTATGTAGGGATGGCACAGACACCAGTATTATAACAATACAAAGTAATCTGGATTTTCTTCTCTACTGGTCATCAGAAGCTAGATTTGAAAAGCTGCCAAATATAGCGGTCTACATCTGGTGTATATGCCACTTTTCAGTTAACCAGAGTTTCCAAAAATCGAAAACTGGCGAATAGCCAAAACAGGCGTATTGCTTACCTCGTTCTAGCAGTAACTACAATTTTACAATCATGCGATAGAGCAAAACAGTCTTCACGATCTTTGGCTACCTAGTTGATAATTATTCTTTGCAACATAAAAAAAAACTCATTATTCTAGTGTAAACGATGCTATTACCCCGTGAAGTTAGCTTTCTTACAGAGCTCTGGTGTTCCTTTAAAAAGCTTAAGTACAAGGTGAAAAAGGAATTACCAGCCAATAATAGATGAACATTAGATGACTGTAAAATGTAGAATACTCAATGCTTTGTACATTCACTATACATTCAGCATCGTTAGGGAGCCAACCTCTATATTATGTATGAAGTGAAGGAGTAAAAAAAAATACACGTATAGGTCATCAAAAGCTAGATATGAAGAGCTATCTGGCGTAGTCGCTCCATCTCCAGTGTAAATGCCGCTTTTAAGCTACCCTGAGCATGCAAAATTCAAAATCAGTGATTAGCCAAGACCAAGATTTCTTATGTTTGTTCACCATCACCTTTTTTCAACAGGCCTAGCACCTATTTAGTTTTAGCAGTAACTATAATTTTGTCATCAGTTGTTTGTTTGTAATTAAGCACAAAGCTACACAATGAGCTATCTGCGCTTTGACCAACATTGGTATGGAAACCTGGTTTTTAGCATTGTAAGTCTGCAGACATACTACTGTGCCACTAGGGGCTCCATCATTTGATAGGGCAAAAGTCTTCATGATCTTTGACTACCTATTATATTATTATTCTATGCAAAATTTATAAATGTTTAGAATACACTATAATATATTAACCCATATATGCCATCTTATAAAAAAGTAAACAAACAAGTATTAGGAAAAAATATCATAGTTAATAACCGAAAAAGAGTTGATCTTTAATTATAAATCAGGTAAGTATTTTATAAATCCAACATATTTTTATCATTAAAACAACAATGTAAAATTGCAGACTTAAGAAGCATACCAAAACATTTATTAACAAATAAAATGCTGGACTAGCTTTGATACAACATTTGTACATTATGTCTGTATTACTAATTCTTAATAACGTCACGGTGGAAAACCAGGTATGTGTGTGTGTGTGTGGCTGATAAATAACGAAAGACAAAGCTAGCTAGCTTCCCGTTAAGTGAATTATACCCACATCAACTAGTAATCAGCTCACTCATCGTGAACCATCAATAAGATATAGAAGAAGTTCCAGACTAAAAGGAAGACTTTATATTGCTTGTAAGTTTGTGAAACTTTTGTTTATAAATCATTGTTCGTAATAACTGTTATTGTAAGTTGTATTGTTGTGTGTATATTAAAATGTATTTGTATTAAAAAAGAAAACTGTGTTCATCAGTGTTGCTGGCAAATATCATAAACTGACTATATATCGGCTTTTACTTAACTGCTAAATCCAAAGTATAACCTAACTGCTAAATTTAAAATATCATTTAACTACTAAATTTAAAATATCATTTAACTACTACATGTAAAATATAATTTAACTCAATTTCAGGCTATTTGAAATTCCAATACGTAACATAATAAATTGGGGACTCGTGACTGAGATCTGAATCAGATACCAAATTCGATCTAAATCAAAATTTAAATAACAATTGAATTTATATTTATCAGTGCCAACAAGATTTGATCATGTCTGATTATCAAGATTTATTTTGTATCACCCTCCCTAGAATAACTAGAAAAATATAACAAAAATGAATAAAACTTTAAAACAATCAAGGCCTGTCTGTCATTTTGGTAAATAACCTGTTTATGTTATGTTCGATTGTTGGTGTTTGAAAAAGAAAAGGGACCTGGCATGGCCAGGTGGTTAGGGAGCTCAACTCGCAATCTGCAGGTCGCGGGTTCGAATCCCCGTCACACCGAACATGCTCGCCCTTTTAGCCGTGGGGGCGTTATAATGTAACGGTCAATCCCACTATTCGTTGGTAAAAGGGTAGCCCAAGAGTTGGCGGTGGGTGGTGATGATTAGCTGCCTTCCCTCTAGTCTTACACTGATAAATTAGGGACGGCTAGCGCAGATAGCCCTTGTGTAGCTTTGCGCGAAATTCAAAACAACCAAACAAACAAAAAGAAAAGGAGACACCACCCAGTGCATTTGTGTCCACATATGGACGTAGTTTCACCAGATCACTCGATGTTATTGATTTGGCCACTGATATAAAGGCTGATGTAATCAGGGAGGAATTTAGACCTTTTGTGTCTGTAGGTTCTGTGTCTTTGACAAATGACACTGGAAAGCCTATACCTATACGTATTCTACGTGATACTGTGGCGACTCAATCATTGTTGTTAGAAGGTATATTGCCTTTAGATTCGAGTTTTGTCACTGGTGAGTCTGTTATTGTTCAGGGTATTGAGGGTGACTTTGTTAATGTCCCTTTTCATAACGTTTACTTAGCATCAGATCTAGTTTCGGGACCAGTTGTGGTTGGAGTAAGACCTACTCTGCCAATTAAGGGTGTAGCATTGTTGTTGGCAAACGATTTGGCTGGGGTAAACGTTGTTGCCGAACCTAAAATGGTTAGTGAGCCGAACACTGTTTCATCTAAAAATGATGTTGTCGTTGAGGAGAATCTAGATGTGTTTACCTCATGTGCTGTACCAAAAACAAATGATAGACATGGATTCAGAGGGCGATATTATAGATCTTTCTCAGACATTTTTTAGATCCGACGAGGATCTTGTAGATAATTGTCCTACTGATGATTCCTCGGTGAGGGACAACGATGGATGTGAGGGATCTGGTTCACATAGTGAAATTCCATTTACTAAAAGTAAACTGATCACTGAGTAAGAAAACGATCTGCAGGTCTCTTCACTATTTAAATTTGCACTCCCAAAAGATGAACTGGAGAAAGTTCCAAATGGTTATATTTTTTTCAAAAATGGTGCGCTTATGAGGAAATGGAGACCACCAGATGTGCCAGCTTTAGAAGACTGGGCTATTGTTTATCAAATCGTTGTTCCCAAAGCACATCGTTCTGAAATATTGAAAGTTGCTCATGAACTCCCCATGGGAGGCCAGTTAGGTGTCAACAAGACACGGGGCAAAATTATGAGACCATTTTTTTGTCTAAAAATTAGGCAAGACGTTTCTCAGTTTTGCAAATCATATCTGTCAGTTAGACGGAAAATCTAACCAGAAAATTCCTGTTGCTCCTTTGAAACCTATCCCTTTTGAAGAATGTAAGTTCCGTCCTGAGGACATGATCTTAGTATTGTTACCCACTGTGGGATATCTATTCTAAAGAAAAAGAAAAAGAGAGAAAGAAAAAAGGAGAAGGAAAAAAAAGATAAAATAAAACACACACACACAAGGCTGTTAAATTGCAGTTTATCACTACAACAGTATGATTTGGGGATAATCTATGTCGAAGGGGTTAACATTTGTACTCATGCACTTTCACGTGCTATGTAATTTTATGATCATAAGGTTTTTTGTATTAATTGTGTTTGTATACTGTAATGATTATTGAAGTGGTACAATCTTTTGAATAATGTATTATAATGAATGTATTGTTATATATGTATATTTATAATATCTTAATAAAGCCAATTTTTAATTCTCTAAGGACGGAATTGTAACGAATTTGTTATTATATATTTATTTTAATATCAACGTTTGCTTAGATTGTTTATATTTAGAAACATATATGCATCTTACTGTTAAATATGTATTGCGAAACTACCGCCTATTCTCCAAAGTTGTAGAAGATTCTCGAGAGTAAGAATCAACAATGTATGTATGTACGTAAATGCTTAAATTTAGCTCAGTATTGTTACATAAATATGAAAATCTAGAAAACCTCCACACGCCTATAAATGTAACCAACGCGACACGCCAAAGTAATAACTTTTTGTAATAACTGTTATTGTAAATTGTATTGTTGTATTATATTAAAATGCATTTGTGTTAAAAAGAAAACTGTATGCATCAATCTTGCTGGGAAATATCATAAACTGACTATATATATCGACTTTTACTTAACTGCTAAATCGAAAGTATAATTGATCTACTAAATTTAAAGTATCATTTAACTCAATTTCAGGCTATTGGAAATTCTGATACGTAACAGTCTGTAAATATATGTCATAACTATTTTGTTCCCATATAAGAAAGTTATACTTTCTTCTTAAAACGACTTTGAAAGTATATCTATTTGTAGTACTAGTTTCCCATGAAACATAAACAGTACATGAGCAATGATAACTTGTGAAGAATTGATTAAATCACTGAAGTTGCGACAAACTTACTTTTATTAGAGACCAATAAACTTAATTATACGTAAATTATTTCTCAAACGTAAGTATTTCTTTTAAAAGTAATAATATTTCAAACCAAATGCATATTATACTATTATATTATACCATGGGTACCCGCAGGAAGGAGCATTTTCAAAAATAAATAAAATTACTAGATATGTAAAATTATTCTTTTATGTTATTGCAAAATCATAATGGTATTTGTATTTCGATTTCATAATTTTTTCAAACTTGAGTAACTTTACACCCTATTTTTTTTCTGTGGGCGCCCTTCTATTATACTATCCATTTTATCTACAGTAGACTAAGAGTAATCAACAAATAGTAGAGTTTATAAAACAAGGGAAATAAGTTGATAGAGTTAGGACTCGAAGGATTGAATAATGATAAATTTACAGCCTCATCATATTCAATATAAAGAAAAAAGGATGTTGTGGGGAAAAGTATGCTTGGCCAACATCCCCCCCCCGAATTTTCTTACTTTCTTATCAGTGGATACAACTGGGTGCTGACTAGAGAGTGAATTTCAGCCAGTATTGAGAAGTTTGATTCATCCAGACTTTAGTCCAACAGCTGATATTTGTAAACGATAAACGAAGCTTGTTGTATAGAGATCGATCCATCCGTAAAATTTGATCTAAATCTAATATATATAAGCCAGTTGTCTTTTTGTAATGCTCAAGTTGTCTGTGTCGATTAGAAAAGAAATCATGACCTGATATTGTTGTCTTAAGTACTTAAGTACAAAGCTACATAATGTAAGTCCGCACAATGACACTGTGCCATTGGGAGGCGTCACTCAATATAAAGAATTACTAGTTAGTTAATCAGAATTGTTAAATAGTTAATCGTCAATGTTTACAGTAGACTAAGAATAATCAATAAATAGTAGAGTTTATAAAATAAGGGGAATACGTTAAAAGAGTTAGGACTGAGAGAATAATGATAAATTTACAGCCTCATTATATTCAATATATAGAAAAAGGATGTTGTGGGGAAAAGTATGCTTGGCCAACATCCCCACCGAATTTTCTTACTATTTAAACCACTTTTTCTGATGATCAAAACATACTTACTATTTAAGAGGAATAACTCTATGATCATATATTTGATCTTCAGAACGTTTTATTGTTTAATATAATATTTTTGGAGAAACACTTTCCTTATCAACGTAACATCCTTATTTCTCATCGGCACCACTTTTGCTGCTATATTGTTTACATTTGAAGTACTGTATTTCTGACAAGAGATACAATAGACAAAAATTCAGTACACAACGTTAGATATTAAAAGCAAAAGTTTTGTCATCATTTTCTTAATAATATGTACAGTTTGATTTATTTCTACCAAATCTATGATTTTCTAGACAATTTATCCATACATAATATAGAAAACTTACTGTAAACATTAAGTAAACTGAAATTATTAAAAAACATAAAACCCGGTAGTTTCCTTAAGAAAAATGTAGTAAAAGATTTACAGTTCATAGTTCAATTAATAGTATCAAAGCACTTAACATCAGGGTAAGTTGTGGTTTCAGTTTTCTTGTTAAACTTTCTTTTATCCTTAATTGGTATTCATCTTCTCTCAAAACTGATGACCAATAATTCAGCCGTTGTTATATTCTGATCACAACTCTTCCACGTATGTTGAACTATTCTAGAACTTTGATTCTATTGTCAATGATCTTTTATTCGCCCACTAATATGTCATATACTTGATCCAATATATATCTTTGCAGGCAGGATACTGATATTTGTAGATGACCTTGAAACGGTTGAGTTTTTATTTAGCATGTTGTTGAAACAAAAATAGTTCATAGTTCTCAAATCAGCTTTAATTAAGAATAATCAGCTATTGTACCTTTGGATAAACTCTTTTGATGGTATTGCCCAATTGTTTTTTTCTTGTAATTTTCAAACCGTGTAAACCAGTAAATGGTAATGTGACATAAACAAACTCCTTGTGAACATTATACTTCACACTATACTTTTAACACTATAAGGAAACTTGGTTCTATCCAAATATTTTATTTGTTATATTCTTTAACTCATTCTGAAATAAGTCTTATGTACTGGTATTATATCAAAATGATTTATTTTTAGAAAATTAACGAACGTATCATCCACACATCTATTATATAATGATGATTTAAAATTAAATTTAAAATCCAACTAATTGTCACACGTAGACAGATATTGGCCAAGATCGGCACTAAACTTTATACAATACTGACGCCATCTCTTTGTTCATATATATTACCATTACACAAAACTGAAACTCCTTGGTAGCCATATCCATCATTGTTTTTAAATTCCTCATATACACCTCCCCCTCTCGTCCGTGCAGTTTACTCACCTACAGATACATATTTTAGTATAATATGTACCTTTATAAGTAGTATTGGTTCAACTGGTTTAAATGCCTATAATTTTAACACTAAAATGAACAATATTGGATTATTGGAATTGGAAGCTTTAAAAAAACATTCACTAAGAATCACAATTGTGTTATGACATCACTTATAAATGTAATAAATGTGTTATTTTTAACAGTCGGACTAAAATAATATGGTTTTACATAATCTAATTGATGAAAGAAAATTTAAGAAAATTTAGAAAGATCCCACTAAACTAGAGAACATTGGCTAACTAGATTTTGTCAAAATTAAAAAAGGAAAAGATAAGTTAAGATTGTTTGTTTGTTTGTTTTTTTAATCATGCACAAAGCTGCACAAGGGCTGTCTATGCTCTGCCCACCACGGGTATCGAAACCCGGTTTCTAGCGTTGCAAGTCTTCAGACACACCGCTGTACCACTAAGGGGCATAAGTGAAGAAGTTTATAAATAGAATTGATAGTTGGATCATATGCAAGTATTCTATAGGGAATAATAAAGTTGCATAAAACAGACCTCCTGTATTAAACATCTGTTGCTACATCCAACTGTTTTAATTGTTATTGAGTAATCTTTAAAAGAGTTTACTTGTAACAGTTGTATACCATGAAAATATTGTTTCGAATTATTTAAGAATATTACAAATTTTAAAGTTATTCAGAATGTTATTCTAGCTAGTTTAGATGTCAATTCGCCTTTTTCATATTTTACAAATATCCCTTTAGAGGAAGTCATAGCTATTTGTATAATAAATTTGTCATATAGCATGAGGGGTGGAGGTACATGGTTTTTCTAAGGAAGTTTTCTAAAAAAAATCAATGAAAATAGCTATCAGGTAGTCCCAATTTTTGCTTACTGGTAATGTGTTTGAATATTCAAGAACTTAAGAGTGAAAGTAAGAATATACAACAACATGACAACCACACTACATCTGCCATATCCACTGCAGACGAGGCCTTTTGCACCATACAAAGTCTAATTATACTGTCTGGGAAACGATACCTACAATAGCCTTTTTTAAAATGCTAACGTTGTTATATTTCATTTCCTCAAAACAACTGGCTGGCCAGAGGAGATTCACGCTTTCTCTTCGGTCAAGAAAATGTAGGACCGTCTGCAGCAATACTCACACTGAGGGGCACATATAATATTAGAGGGGGCACCAATTTCAACTGTTTCTGAAAGAGCTACGAAAATCGTGAGCTGGGGGTTTGGGGGGCACTGCACTGAACTGATATTTTCCTTTGGGGGACACGGACCCTCCGTTCCCCCCCTTTAGCGACGGGCCTTAGAAAATGAACTTTAATAGGAGGGTGATCCGAATAATGTGCTGCTTAAGAGATGAATTGTGCAGAAATGTGGTAATGTTTGACAGATAATTCTACAAATAGAGAATGAAGCAGCGTAGGCAGTTCAAATATACAGCGAATTCACTGTGTTGGATAAATATAGCAAGATAAATTAGTCATTGGTGCAATTTCATGACCTGCATCAGTTACGGAAGGAGACATAAAGTAAATATTTAGAAGGTAATCAAGTGATAGAAGTAGCTTCTTTGGAGAATAAGCTATTTTCTGTGTAATTCGTCTATAATGATATTAAGGGTTTTAGAACCTCGGGTGATATGTTATGGACAAAGCTGGAAGAAATGTTTAACGAGAGATAGGAAGGCGATATGTTTATACACTTTACTAGAAGAATTGAGTAACTTGATATGAAAGGCTTGGCGACCAGTATGACGATCATAATAGGAAAAAAAAGAGGTTGAAATCCAAACACTGTGGCCATAGGAGAGTAATGAACATATAGAGTAAAAGTGTTAGATATCGTCCCCAGATTGATCCTTTACAAGGTGAAAACACTGTGACATTTTGCGACTGAATATAGATTAATGAACTTGCTAGGTCAAGTGCCAATCAAAGGTAACACGGAGGTATTTAACAGCAGATGAACGATAACGTAACTGATAGAAACATTCAAAGCTCGAGGTTACAACACGGTGAAAATTTCTTTAGTGCGTCTCCACATTGCTTAGGTTTCAGCTGCATTGAATATTAGACGCAATTTACCATATTAAATTATGTCGAAGATTAGTGACTTGTTTGTAATCATTATAAAACAAAATCGAAAAAAAAAGTAACTAACTTACTTATAAATTGTCGAAAACTTATTTAAGTATAACACGGGAAAGCTGAGGCAGGCTCAACTACTTGAAGCTGGTCTTTCTAGTCCGTCATACCGAATAAAATAAAACTGGATTTATAACTAAGTTAGTTATTCAAGGTCACCCTTGATAAATTAACGACCTATAAATAAGGAGTTTCCATAAATGAGAGTTTATTATTTAAAATAAATTTATGTTTATTATAAAAAAAATATTAAAACATTTTTTTGGTTGTATATCTCTATACCCATTATATTTTATTATATTTATGAATGAGGAAATATTATCCATAAAAGGTTACTACTATTGCATACCGTTAAAAATCTTTTCAGTTGTGATATAATAATCCCTTTTAACAAAACATTAAGAATGACACTATGGGGAGTAGGTAAACCAAGGAATGGGAAATTTACATTTCCTTCTTTTATCAAATATGGTAAACTGAACTCTGCCTTCTACAAAATAAATGTCGATGTCTAGATAATTAGTGTAAGAATCATTACTATTGTTTTTTCTATTTGTATTGTTGCGTCAGCGAGGTCACATGACTAGTATCACGCCACGTCCTTCTCGAACTTTCATGAATTATCGGGAGACTACTAGATTGGGGTAGTCTGGTATATATAAGACGTTCACAACGTGACGGTTTGTTTGTTAGTTTGTTTTGAATTTCGCTCAAAGCTACACGAGGGCTATCTGCGCTAACCGTCCATAATTTAGCAGTGTAACACTAGAGGGAAGGCAGCTAGTCATCACCACCCACCGCCAAATCTTGGGCTACTCTTTTACCAACGAATAGTGGGATTGACTTTGACATTATAACGCCCCCACGGCTGAAAGGGCGAGCATGTTTGGTGTAACGAGGATTCGAACCCGCGACCCGCAGATTGCGAGTCAAGCGCCCTAATCACCTGGCTATGCCGGGCCGAACGTGACGGAACAAGAAGATAATGAGTAATTGAACTGCAGTCAGAGAGTGTGTAATTGAACTGAGTATTGTTGAAGTCGAGCACGTGAGATGTTTGTTATAGCGCGACTGTTGAAATTAAGTGTATCGCAAAGTTATATTCAGAAAGAATAAACCAGTTTTATTTAAGAAAAAACTTGTGTCGCTAAAGTTTCGTCACAACGAATTTACGGAAAATTAACTAACGAACGGAGACGCAACAAATCGGTGTCAGAGAGTGGGACAAAAAAAATGGAAACGAGAGGCAGAAAATCAAACTACAGCTTAGCAGATTTGATGGCAGCAATACAAGAACAGCAAAAGAAACAAGAAGAACGAGAAATTAAACATGATGAGAGATTACAGCAGTTGTTGGAGGAAAAAGAAAAGAAACAAGAAGAGAAATTACAGCAGTTGTTGGAGGAAAAACAAAAGAAACAAGAAGAACGAGAAGATAAATTACAGCAGTGGTTGGAGGAAAAAGAAAAGAAACAAGAAGAAAGACAACAGCAGTTACAAGAAAACCTAC
>NW_013666857.1:315282-318209 GCF_000517525.1 Limulus polyphemus | reverse complement strand
CCTGAAGACTTGTTATCTTTCTGATACGCACGTTAGCCTGAAGACTTGTTATCTTTCTGATACGCACGTTAGCCTGAAGACTTGTTATCTTTCTGATAGGTACGTTAGACTGAAGACTTGTTATCTTACTGCTACGACTCTTTCTGATAGGTATGTTAGTTTTAAGAGATGTTATTTTATTGACACAACTCTTTTTGATAGATGCAGCGTTCTCTGATAGGTATATCATTTATAAGAGGGATTACCTAAATGACACACAATTCCCTGACAGATGTGTCCACATTAGGATAGATTATCTAACTGATGCAGTACTCTTGGATAGATGTCATCTATAAGAGAGCTTATCGAAATGACATAATATTCACTGATAAATGTGGCAACCTGCGGACGGATTACTTAAACGATACAGCATTCTGTAAAACATAAATATCTGATTGAAACAGCTTTATGTAAGACATACAGAGAGCTAAGTAAACTGTAACCAAGTAATAATATGTCTAAAGACATTTCTGCGCCTTTCTATAAATATCAGTGTTTTACATCTTAATTATTGTTCTTTTGAATTCTATAATCTATTATAACATAAAAAGGGTCACCCATGAACTCATTAAGCCTTATCTTTTAGACACTTCTCTGAGATAATATGCGTGCACTGTTAACCGTGATTACATCCCACTTATTATTACACGTTAGAAGGATAAATTAATGTAGCTAATTAAGCCTAATCTATTGGACACTTCTCTGAAATAAAGTGCGTGCATTGTTAACTGTGATTGCATCCCACTTATTGTTATACGTTAGAAGAAAAAGTCAAACTAGTTCATTAAGCCTAATCTTTTGGACACTTCTCTGAGTTAAAATAAGCGCATTGTTAACTGTGATTGCATCCCACTTATTGTTACACGTTAGAAAGATAAGTCAAAGTAACTCATTAAGCCTAATTTCTTATACACTTCTCTGGGTTAAAATGCATGCTTTGTTATCCTCGAACACTTACTGTTATACGTTAGAAGGACAATGAGTAAAGAAACTCAATCTTTATTATTAGATAATAAAAAAAATTGATGAGATCTTGCTTTTGTAAAATGCAATTCTTTTAAAACACGACTTCATTTAAAAGAAATACGGTTTTAATTTTAGCATTGTGAGTATAATGTTGACCGTTAGATGTCCTACTGAAATACGAGTTCGTGTTATGAGGATTTGTATGACACAAGAAAAACAACACTTAGTTCAACACCACCCGTCTCTCAAGATAATTTCAGTTGATCATCATGATACTTCTGACTATTCTCATTCTGTTTAAGCTAAGTGTGAGGAACTGAACTTGTGTCACTACAATATATACAAAGCAACGTCAAGATGACATTAAAGTAATAAACTTGTACTGATATTTAACAAAAAATAATCATAAGTCAAGACATTTCATTTCTTCAGGGAAGCTTCCTCAGTTGGTAAAATATATGATTTTTCTGTAAAGTAACTTTAATAAAACTGTAACTGATTCATATTGTCGCATAACTAGCCACAAATAAACACTTTGAAGAAAAATCTCTGATGCTTCATTACTCACAAAAATCTCTGATACTTCATAACTCACAAAATCTCTGGTACTTCATTGCTCACAAAAATCTCTGATACTTCATTACTCACAAAAATCTCTGATACTTCATTACTCACAAAAATCTCTGGTACTTCATTACTCACAAAAATCTCTGATAATTCATTACTCACAAAAATCTCTGATAATTCATAACTCGCGAGAATATCTGATGGACAAATTATGTCAGCAGATTTTGATTTCTATTCACACGCATCATGTGTTTCACATTTCTTAGTGAGAAGATAACCACCACACTAGAATACTTTCACTTGTCGCTACAAGCACGATCTATTGATTACCTGGATGTTTTTTACTCAGAATTTCTTTGAGTAGTTCAATTAAGAAACGCCCTTTCCTGGTGGGCCTTATTATATAAGGAACATACACTGTTGCGGTTGATGCATGTTTGAACATTAAAAAAAAAATTGTTCACAGAACCGTAGCCTATTCAATATTTCTTTTGAACCAATGAGAACAAATCCAGGTCATTTCATAGTCTTATTATGCACCAGTATGTTTTGGCATATATATTCGAAAGAGCTAATGAAAATACTGAGCTCTAAGCGGACTTGTTTTCACTTATGTTGATCCCCAGATGTTCATTTTCTACAACTATGAACGAAATCATGATCACAATATTTTATATTAAAACTACTAAAGCCAGGAAACTCTGCGGCACGAATTACTTGATGTCTGTAAAACCACACAAGTTTCGGAAATATATTTTCTTTGTCCTTTCCTGCCTCCACATTAACAACTCCAACAGACTCAATAGTAGGTTTTACTAGATCTGTAAAACTACATAATTTTCGGAAAACAAGTTACTCATTTCCTTTCCACAACACTAGTATATTCAGTGATAGGTTATACTAGTATTATAAAACACCATTAGTAGTAAGATTTTACAGGACATTACTACATATTCCTTTTATACTAATATCAGGAACTGCTGTAAGATTATAATCAAACCTGGTGTATTCTTTCCATGCAAAGATTTAGGACAATGAATTGCTTTGAAATTATATCCGTTCCTTTTTCTAGTTATATCTACACATACAAAATTATTGTACACTCGGCAGTAGGCTTAACTACGTGTATAAAGCTATATAAGCTCTGGATGTCAAAGTTCTTTCTGTTTCTATCTGTACATCATCAGCTCTTGTAGTCAAAATGATGTGAATTACTTAGAATCACTTGATGTTTGTACGACAGGAAGTATAAGGTCATCTGATTGTGAACTATCAATATATTACTGAGTGAGGAATCAAGTTTTTCACAAAAATTTGAAACGACGAACTGTTGTAAGATTTTTTCCCGATATTAC
>NW_013666857.1:298314-314282 GCF_000517525.1 Limulus polyphemus | reverse complement strand
ATGAACTGCTGTAAGATTATAATCAAACCAGGTGTATTCTTTCCATGCAAAGACTTAGGACAATGAATTGCTTTGAAATTATATCCGTTCCTTTTTCTAGTTATATCTACACATACAAAATTATTGTACACTCGGCCGTAGGCTTAACTACGTGTATAAAGCTATATAAGCTCTGGATGTCAAAGTTCTTTCTGTTTCTATCTGTACATCATCAGCTCTTGTAGTCAAAATGATGTGAATTACTTAGAATCACTTGATGTTTGTACGACAGGAAGTATAAGGTCATTTGATTGTGAACTATCAATATATTACTGAATGAGGAATCAAGTTTTTCACAAAAATTTGAAACGACGAACTGTTGTAAGATTTTTTCCCGATATTACTATATAGATTCTTTTCATAGTTAGATTTGAAACAATGAAATGTTGTAAGATTATATATATATACACTATACATTCCTTTCCTTACAAGATTTTACAACAATGAATTGCTGTACGATTTCACTCGAGATTACTATATAGATTCTTTTCATAGTTAGATTTGAAACAATGAAATGTTGTAAGATTATACATATACACTATAAATTCCTTTCCTTACAAGATTTTACAACAATGAATTGCTGTACGATTTCACTCGAGATTACGACATACTTCTTTCATTTCGAGCTTCGGAACAATGAACTGTTATAAGATTTTACTAGAGAATACTTTATATATGTTCTTTTCATTCTAAGATTTGGAACATAGAACAGTTGTAATACTTTACTCGAAATTACTATATATATGCGCCTTATGCCAAAATTTGGAAAAATAAACTTAAAACGGCTTTAGAAGCATCACTGCAAAAAAAAAGGCGGCTTTCTTCCTGTTATTGCTCTTATTGTTGTGATTTAGATATACTCATACCTAACAGAATATATTGTTTGTAATTTGAAGTTAGACTTTTGGAAATAATTATCAAAATTCATCTCCATATGTGAGTCTACTTCCTGTACCGCCAAGTGAGGGCTCCACGTTAGCGTTAAATAAATATCTTCATTTGTATTAACCCTTTTGAATTGTTGTCTAGCATTTTCAGTACAGGTTTCGTAACAACAACATTGCGATATATATATATAAAAATCATCAAATTTTAAACATGAGACTTACAAGACATTAAATCATAAACATGAAATTTATAGAATGTCAAATATTATAAGTTTATGTAAGACTTTACGTTTTAAATAATATTTTTATAGAATTTAAAATCCAAAGTTTGATATTCACAAAAAGTAAAATTTTAAACATGATATTTATAAAACGTCAATGTTTTATTAGACCAGGTTTTGAACATATTTTAAATTGGTTGTAGTGAACGCGTACATAGATGACGAATAATTAAAAGTACAGTAATAACTGTGATGATTATTTGATTTTATCTAAAGGGAGTCACAACTTACCAAAGCACTTAGCTCCAGCATCTCGCGAAAGATGTTGTTTCGTCCAAGCTTGCAGGCAAGAGTCAGTGGAGTAAGGCCACAACAATTGAGAATGTTGTCCTTGGCTGGCTTAGTTGGATGTCTTAACGCATAGCCGTACATTTTCTGTAAGGATTTATATGTACTACACCTAAGCACGATTAATAATGTATATATTAAGTGCACGAATATTCAAAACGTTCAACCGTGTCTCAAGAAAAAGTGATCACGTGCTGTATAACGTATGATTAACACACCTCCAATTCAAATTTATATCATAATTATTTTCGCGAAGACATGGTAATTATGTCGATCTAGAGATAAATATACATAGCGATGTCCTTTAAAAGCATCTTGTGATCTGCACTTAAATCTAAAAGTAAGAGGGAAATATCAGATAAGTTTATAAAGCAACATCCTTTTAGAGTAAACACAAAACAAAATCTAACTTTAATTTCTCTACATGGTGAGTCTTTTGTTTATTGGTCAGCGAAAAAAATTCCTTTCGGAAATCATCCTGTTGTTTTAATAGAATATTTGTATGATCTGTATTCCATGATAAGTGTAAGTATGATAAATATTGTCTTACGTCTCCCTTCACTTTAAAGCAGCCATGACAAATAATGACTACTGCTATATTACGACAAGGAGAGAAGAGTTATATGATAAACGACGACTTATATATGTTGAATTAATATATGTTGACAACATAGTATACACTATAAATAGAAACCACGGAAACAAAGTTACCGCTGCTGAAGAAATAAGGTCCGAATCTATTGAATCACTTGTTTTCAGGCTTAACTATTTTTTGACCCTACATAACTCTTCATTACGAAGAACGCAAGTCAACTTGAGGCATGTGGACCTAAATCAGGTCAGTATACCATCTTAACTCCTAATATAAGAATTTAAAATTACTTTCTGCTAAAGTATTGATGTGTAAACCACATTCTTGTAAAATACATTAGTGGAACTACTCTAAGTGACCAATCATATCGATACCAAACTTTCTCTACTTAAATCTACCCGTTTTTAATCCATCATTTTGCAACAGACAAAAATATTGACATCACAAAACTACTCGCCCCCTCCTATGGCCCTGCGGTATGTTTGCGGACTTACAACGATAGAAACCGGGTTTCGATACACGTGGCGGGCAGAGCACAGATAGCCCATTGTGTAGCTTTGTGCTTAACTTCAAACAAACACAAAACTACTCACATCAAACGTTAAGTTATCTAAAATATCGTTCCGGGTCATATATAATTAATACTGTTGTTCCCAGAATTTAGCACATATATTAACAGTAAAATCCAGAACTTCAACAGATTTACCCAAACGTTTGCAACCAAAACTGACATATTACTTTCTTCAGCCAAACAAGCCTTAAACTACTTACTAACTTTAATTTACCCACTTCACTTGACCTGCTATTGTATTCTACTTTAAACTAAAACTTCAAATACTTCCTTTCTCTTACCCTTGTCTTGACCTTCCAATCTCACGTTATTCTCTCGAAAACAGACTCTGTTTACAAAACATCTCACGATAGTGATTGCCAGAAAGATACAAAACAAAACAAACAATAAAACCTAGCTACTTAGACTTTCTAACAAATAAAGAATCGCACTTAAAAAGATATCTTAAAGCTGTTGAAAACTTTGACACCATACATTTGCTCTCAAAATAGCCTCAACCGAAAAGAAATTACTGATTACAGGGATCCTAGTTTTGGCAATAATACTGTAATAAAGCCAACTGACAAGGGTAACGATAATGTTATTCATAAAATAATACCAAATCACTGAAGCCCCAATTTAACAAAACCAAATTGCAAAAAAGGTACCTTTAGACTTTACAGCTTAGTTTATAGTGACAAGCTTAAAGATTGTTTCTTTACTTTTCATCACTTATGATATTTAGTGTCTGAAACCTATTTCTTAAACCTAGCTGAAATGCAACTTTTGATTCTGGAATTTTGAGCTTAACAAAATCAAAAGTTATAGACTTTTTTGCACAGTTTTATTTTTATCTTTATAACAATTAAATATCGACCAGCATTTCCTATGTCTGCGCCTCTAAGTGACCTGACATCATGCCATAAGGATCTATACCTACAGGATATGGCTATGTAGTCTATTTGATTTACAATTAAACCATCAGGGATTTTCCATATTTCTTTGTAAGTTTCTCGATGTGAAAATAATGTATCTACAATAATTAAATTATTCCTTTCTCAACATTCCACAAATAATCTGAGGTCATTATTATTCTGTGGCTCCTTGAAAACCTAGTAAGAACGACCACATTGTCAACATCACTCTAGCATTCATGTCTTCCATTAAAATTTTAATATCTTTTCCTGAAATTGCATTCAGTAGACCTTGCAGTTTTAGAAAGGACTAGCCTCTTACTACTTATTTCGAGCCTTCTGTTGGAACATAACAGACTACGAGATTAGGTTTACCATATTTTGTTAAAGCATGCAGTCAGTAATCTTAATATAGGCTCTTGTGTCAACAAACTCGTTGCTGCTCTAATGAAACAGAACAAAGCCACTCCGTGTGAATGTAGGTCATTTCGATCTCAAAATAAAACTAGTTTATTTTCAATCTTGTTCTAATATACCTACATACAGAAACACCCAGAACATCCAGATCATATCTAGATATTTGTATCACATGTTTGATTCCTTTTGCTGAAACCCAAATAGTCCGAACATTTCAGGCACAAAACTTCATAAAATGCTTTGACTCAATGCATTCATACACACTTCTCCCTCGTTTCACATTTCACCAGAACTAGGGAGTTCATGTCCATTCCCCACTCATCTATCAAAAATGCAACTACCTTCCGCAGTAGGTTTTACCTCATTAGTAATTTATGTAATTAGTAAATTTAAAGTAAGCAATGATTAGCCAACAGGACCCGAGGTCAGTTATTCCGCCAATTACTCGGCTTATGTCACTCGGAAGCGTTCAATTGATGACTGAACTTGTGTGGTACTGATGAAGCGCCGAAGTGGGTAATGGACTCGCCACATCCTTTATATCTAGTGTTGATAAATGACTGTAAATGTAGCAGAAATGATTGAAGTAGATACTCTAAATCTTACAGAATTTTAGATCTATGGTTAATAAGACAAAGCAACGAGATCTGAAGAAGATACGCCAGGCCTAACAGAAAAGTTTAAGCTTTAGAGTGAGAGACGAAGCAGAAGTACTAGTATCAGCATCTCCAGGTCTCACTTTGATTTCATCTTGTAAGTGGAATATAATAGCAATAATTATATTAGAATATCTAGTGCTCACAGAGTTTTAGTTTTTTCTACGTACATAATTCTTCAGTACTTCTAAAATGACATTTAGACTATGTTTTGGATGTACAGAACAACGCTAGAAACCGGGTTTCGATACCCATGGTAGGCAAAGCACAGATAGCCCATTATGTAGCGTTATGCTTAACTTCAAACAAACAAGCTATAGTATGTTTATATTTGATAATCACTAAAATAGTTTCTGGTTGTTTTTATACCGGTTTATCTATAGTGATCTCTATGTTTGAATATGTTTTATTCCTTGGTATATATATATATACAGATTGGTTTATTTTTGTTGATACTATTCTCTCAACTATTATAAGTATTAATTTTGGTTACATTTACTAACCAGCTTATCCCTGATGACCACTACATGGAGAATCATGTTGCCAAGTGTGTCCTGCAGATTGGGATCAGCTCCACGACGTAATAACATGTTATAGGCTGTCTCATCCTCACAACACGCCGCCCAAGCTAAGGGATACTCTCCCATGTAACACAAACCTGGGAAATGGAATGGAAAACATAGGTTTGGCTATAACAATATCTCACTACAAATAAGAAGATGAATAAAAGAAAAACACTAATGAAGTTTTTGAGAAAAAATTACGAGTGTTTACAGTTATTAATTCCGTAGTCGTGAGTTTTCACTTATTTAGTTATTTGAATAAATTGTTCTCTCTTCACTCGAAAATATCTTTATGAAAGAAATGCTCGATATAAAGCTTAAGTACACATGAAGAAAGAAAGAACTTTTAAAGTGTCAGTAAATTATTATTGCTTTTAACGAAAAAAATAAAAATAAATTTGCAAAAAATAAAGTTGTGAGTGAAATAAAAATAATAAAAATGAGGTTTTGGTTTCCATCACAATATTTCATAAGATGATAACTTTAACCACAAGTTTTCTTATGAATTATATTTATTATAGTGCACTGTATAAAACAATTGAAAGAGAACCGGAAATTGTAGTATTATAACTAAGCAAAAACAAAACCATTGTCATAATGTGGATCCTAATACGTTGGAAAATTAAAACGACGAGCAAGACTGGGATTAAGGACCATAATAGACACATAGAAGACTCGGTAATAACGATCTATCTTCAATACCCTATCATATTTGAGAAGACGATATGATAAAAATGGAAAGGATAAAATCATTTTTCTACATCCATTTAATTGATGACATACTCAGTCAACATACCATAATAAGGCAACAAAACCCCTCTTGAAAATATTCAAATAGTCATTTGTTTAAAGGTCTAATGGAGTAGGCAACAGTCGAACAGAATGTTTATCAAGAAGACTTAGAATCGAATCCTGGACACTATCAAAATAGAAATAGTTCTTCTCAGGGATTCTATAATCAGAGGATAGCAACGAAACATAATGTCTAGGTATAATAATAATTAGCATATAGTTGTAAAAATAAAATAAAACTAGTTACAAGGTGAACATAAAGTCTACTAAAACATATCAACGGTAAGCATCTGACTATAAGTCATGTGATCGGAAATGCAAAAGGATTGGGTATACATTCTATGCTCCAAATAGTAGTCTTGCACAGTTTTGTCTCAGTTGTCACTTTGAAGTGAATCACAGAGATTAAAGTTGCTCCAAATCCTTCAAGAGTCATGTCTGGACTTGAAATTGGAGAGTCATTGGACAAATGGCAGCCGACGAATCACAGCAAGTTTTGCGAACTGGCTACAAGTGTTTCAATGGGTTGTTAGTACAATGTGGAACCAGGTCCAACTTACAACATTATACATTTCGAAGAAATATTTAAGGAAACAAGTTTTATCCAACAACTTGCATGAATAACACCTGAACATTTTCGTATTCTCCAAATGCATAATACACGGCGAATAAAAAAACACATCTATATTCAAATGATTTAGGAATAAGATAAAATAAAGCTATAAAAGATATATGTTTAAGGACATTAGGTACACGAGTAACAGTAAAATCCCAACACTGAAACATTTTTCTTTGATAAGCTGTAAGAAGGAGCTGGTTATGTACCGTGTACGTTTGCATTGTTTTCAAACGTAGTTTGTTGTCCAGGTTCGCTCAAACTACTCGAGGGCTATTCGAGACAGCCCTAATTGTAATGTTGCATATAGCCCTCGATGAAATGCCTTCCCACTAGTCTGTCACTTTACAATTAGGAACCACTGTTGCATATAGCCCTCGATGAAATGCCTTCCCTCTAGTCTGTCACTTTACAATTAGGAACCACTGTCGCGAATAGCCCTCGATGAAATGCCTTCCCGCTAGCCTGTTACTTTACAAGTAGGGACCACTTTCGCGAATAGCACTCGATGAAATGCCTTCCCTCTAGTCTGTCACTTTACAATTAGGGACCACTGTTGCATATAGCCCTCGATGAAATGCCTTCCCGCTAGCCTGTCACTTTACAAGTAGGGACCACTTTCGCGAATAGCACTCGATGAATTGCCTTCACTCTAGTCTGTCACTTTGGTCCCTAATTGTAAAGTGATAGACTAGAGGGAAGGCAATCCATCAACACCGCCAACTCGCTATTGTAATCGAATAGTGGGTTTTGATCGTCACTCTTATAACGCACCCACACCATGCGGAGCGCGATGTTGTTTTTGGCGGTAACGAAGAGCGAACCACAGAAACTTGGTTCCAGTCTGGCACGCTAACAGCTGGACCACACTCGGATAACGTGAAATGTTACATGTATTACCTAAAGCATATGCCTAGGAGAGTTTCTTGTATGTGTTTAACACTAGCCCTTCATATGTATTCAAGTAAACTGCTTTGACAGGAACTTAAAACATTTTGTCAGGGGACTTAAATAACTAAATGGGTTTTCTCGGGGCACTCCCGTTTCCCCACACAACAAATTTCTCGGTATAGGGTTCATATATCCCCGCCGTCCTGATAAACGGCCGTCTGCTTCTTTCTCACTTCTAATGGCAAAGTCTGGATGTTTGATACTTCGACCTCCATAATAAGGGCGGCTTTTGCTTTGCATTCCTTGCTTCGACGTCATAACCTCTGCAATCATATAAATGGTCCTCCAATATTTATCTTAATCGTGAGGCCTGTAAACCAAAAACAATTATATATATGTATGTATACATATATGCATATATATATATTTGTATTTTATATAATTTTAACGCTGGTTTCATAAAAACCTTTCACGAGCGGGGCAAAAAAGGGATAATAATATCCCTGAATACTCCATTTGAGAAAGTTTCTTTCCTTTTCAAACTAAACACCTGCCACGAATAAAAAAAAAATAACCAAGAGTTACGAGTGCAGAATTAACAAAGAATAATAAAAATATCGTGTAGGTTGTTTATAACGCAGCAGTTACATTCTAATCACAAGAAAAGAAATCCATCAAGAATGAAAGGTCAGAAGCTCTGACTTGAACATGGCCACTGAAAGACGGAATAGGTTGTTTATAACGTAGTAGTTACATTTTGACCACAGGGAAATAAATCTGTCAAGAATAAATTATTATAATCTCTGGCTTGGACATGGCCGCTGAAAGATGGCGTGGTTTATTGTTTTATTTTATCAAGTATCGCTATATTCTAACGACATGGAAAGACATCTGACAAGTTTGTTTGTTTGTTTTAGAGCAAAGCCGCATTGAATTATCTGCTATGTCCATCGCGGGAAATCAGACCCCGAATTTTAGCGTTTATAGTCCGTAAACTTACCGCTCTCCCACCAGGAGACAATCTGACAAGAAAAGAAAGTCTGGGTTGAACATGGCCGCTGAAATGTGGCGTAGTTTATTCATAACGTACTGCTAGATTCTAACGATAGGGAAACAAATCTGACAATAATGAAATATCATACAATAACGTTGCCACTGAAAGATGCTTTAATTTGTTTGTGACGTACTTGTTGTTTTCTTACCAGAAGGAAGGGAATCTGTCAAGAATAAAAGGTCATAAGCTATCGCTTGAACATACACGCAAGAGGATTTTATAATGAGCGTAAGCTGTTGTGGGGAATACATCCTAATTATGAATGTATTTTGGTCTAAATAGCTTAGTGTTAGCGTGTACTTCTTTAAAAATGGTTAACAGTTTCGTATATAACATAACGACTCTAGATACTCAGACTTTAAACAGAAATGCTTGTCACTCACGAAGAGTTTACACCTTTTTTCTTTAAACAATCGATTCGTTTATGATCTTGTTTCTCTCGTGGTATGCTAACATTCCCTTCCCGTTATTCTTTCTTTTATATATACTAAATACGTTTATGCTTTTGCTGTTTTATAAAAACATTAGTAATTGGACAATTGAGTTTTGTACAGATTGTTCTGTCGTGGTACTTACAAATTGCAAAATAAAATCACGTGCGTGTTATCAGATTATGGTTTAGTAAACAATCCCAACCCGTTCTCCGCCTCTTGTAATTTTAGTTAGTTATTGATCCAATATATGTTCAACAGTAAACACTGGCAAATTGATATGTTTGATTGTTTGCAAATATTTTCATGCAATAATTTGCATAATTGCAGTAACAAAAATGGAAATACATGTCGACTCTGTTCCTAATACAATGTGTTTAAAGTTAATTGATAATCAAACTTGTAAAAATATTTATATATATTGGTAAAGGACTTATAAAATGACTAAAACCATTTTGCTTGCAGCATGTGAAAAAGTAAAAACATGCTTCAATATGATTCAACTGCTTGAATCATTACGTTTTGTAATTCTAAAACATGAAGTGATTTACATGACAATGTAAATATATACATATATATACAAATTACATTTCAAACGTGAAGTTTAGTCAATTTAAAACGTTATTACTAAGCAGCTCAAAGTGATTTACAGAGCACCAGAAATATATATATATTATTTTTACATCTGAAACATGAAGTACAGTAGTGAATTAAACTGTCTAAAGTAATCTAAGCGGCACCGAAAACAAATTTCCAGCTACCATTGCGAGTCAGTCCTGTATACATTAGTACTTCCAATGTCAACTAATCCTTACATATGAAACATGAAGTACAGCAGTGAATTAAACTGTCTAAAGTAATCTAAGCGGCACCGAAAACAAATTTCCAGCTACCATTGCGAGTCAGTCCTGTATACATTAGTACTTTCAATGTCAACGTAATTCCTTACATGTGAAACATGAAGTACAGCAGTGAATTAAACTGTCTAAAGTAATCTAAGCGGCACCGAAAACAAATTTCCAGCTACCATTGCGAGTCAGTCCTGTATAAATTAGTACTTTCAATGTCAACGTAATCCTTTTTTTTTAGTGCCTGGAAATTTCAGAAACTGCTTGAGATTTCGAAATTACCACATAAGCAAAGTGAGCAGTAAAATTGATAATAATAATAAAGCTAAAATTATATTCGTTATGAGAACTGATGTTTGTAACACTTCTTCTAGGAGTGGAAAATAATTCATCAAAGACGGAGAAGCTATTTATTATAAGGCAAAAAAAAGTTCATTGTTTTGATCTATTCTAGGCCTTGAATCTTGGTTATTGTAGTCTTTTCTTAATATCCTTTATGTGGTAGATTCTTGACATGATACCCTGCTGCAATCTGTCATATAACTCGTATAATTATCTATTTTGTAGAGTCTGCTTGATATCTTGGTGCAACATGTCACGTAATGTGTGTATTTATCGAGTTCGTAAGTTGTTTTCTTGATACCTTGTTGTAACCTGCCACATAATTCACGTATTTATCTTGTGCGTATATTTTATACTTGATTCCCTGCTGCAACCGGTCACGTAACGTGTATTTGTTTACATTTTAGAGTTTTTACTTTATCTCTTCTGCAACCGGGCAAGCAACACAAGTATTTACCTATTTTGATAAGTATTTACTTGTATTTGTATTTTGTATTTATGGCAATGTAACTAAGCCTATCAGCCGTCGTCCATAATATTGAACTGGAGACCCGAGAGAAGGCAGACGATCAATGGCAATCTACTACTCAACGTCCTCGTCAAGGGATTGACTGTCACTCTTACAATGCATTAACATCTTAAGGTTTCGGGGAATATCTTGTGGTATCGATACAGAGTCCCTCTATAGGGCCAACAATCTCCCTGGTCTATATTTGATAATTTGCTACAATATGTTGAGTAATTCATGTATATATATATTTTCTGAAGTGTTCTGTACTTTTTGCATTTTGAGGATTTATTTTCTATGAATACCACTATATCATGAACTTTTGTAGAGAAACCTTTAGGGAAATATGGGAGCAAAAACTGTGGTTCGTCAGTCTGTTTCAGTTTGTCTTGTGATTCTGTACTGAAGTAAGTATTGATCCAGTGTTCTTGAACGTAAGAAAGGTAATAAATTGCATGTCATATTAATTACCTTCTGGTTGGCACGTTAGTTTTGTGGGAAATTGCTTTTTTTAGGAATAAGTTTTGATGTAGTTGTAATATTTGCTGTATTAGATTTGATTATTTCTTTTAACTAACTTGCTCAGAAAATTTATCTGCCTTTGCTACGTGTACTGATTGATCGTTTTTTTCCCTTTTTTGTCACCTAAAGAACAAATAATTTATATTCTATGATCCAAAACTACGAAACGTTTCATTAATAGCTAAAGATTTGATGAGTTTAAGTTCAGTCCGAAAAGAAATTAAAATATGTTACTAAAATAACAGATTGCTAACTTCGAAGAATTCAAAGAAAGGTAAATCTGTCTCCAGATTAAAAAAAAAAGATTTTGAGGCTGAATTACTAACAAATAGAGGACTGAAATCAAATATATTATATCGGGTAATCAAAATACCAACAACATTTAAAGTCAGAAATGTTATGTCTATAAATATAAACTGTATAAGTTAAAAATACTGTGACTAATAGTGTGAACTATATAGATTATAGATATTGTGACTATGAATATGAGCAATACAGGTGACATACATCATGTTATAAGTATTGACTTTGCACATTAGGAACATCGTGATTCAGGCAACATACTTTTTTCTATTATGTTGTAGTCTAACTTTGAAAATATCTATCCGGAATAAATAATTTTAAGGATTTTAAGGTACTTTTCTGTGTTCAAAGATCCTAGCCAACCTAAGGAAGTTTGTTTTAATGATTTCAAGATAAATTAAGGTAAAAATATTGAACAAGCTATAAATATAAGAACGGTATATTCTCACCTTATAATTTTATCAACAAGTAGAACTGTTCTTATCATGGTTCAGAGTAATAAGTTCTGAAATGTATATTCTCAAAACCAGTATTCTAATGGCACGCTTCGTTTTAGAGAAAAACACTCAAAGACGAAAATTTAATTATCTCTGCAGCAAAGATTAGCGGAAGTATTTACTTACAACCCCAAAGAAAAGAGATAAAATACTAGCTTTGTAGAAAAGTTGGTTCTCTGTATATTCAACAAGAAAAAAGAGAAACTCTACTAGATATACGGAAAATTTGGTTATTAGTATATCCAAGAAGAGAAGAGAGAAACTCTACTAGAGACATATGAAAATATAGCTACCTACAATCCATGAAGAAAAGAGAAAAACTCTACTAGATAAGTGGGAAAGTAGATTACTTGTACATCCAAAAACGCAAGAGAAAAAGTCTACTAGATACGTAGAAAATTAGTTTTTGTACATCTGAGATGAGAAGAAAAAAGATCTATAGATAAGTGGAAAAAAATGGTTATCTGTACATCCCAGTAGAAAAGAGAAAACTACTAGATACGTGGAAAGTTTGTTGTCTGTACATCCAGGGAGAAGAAAAAAATGTCTTCTAGATAAATGGGAAAATTTGTTGTCTGTACATCCAAAATTCTACTAGAAACGTTAGCTACATATACATACAAGAAGAGAAAATCTCACCTAGATACGTGGAAAGTTTGTTGTCTGTACATCCAGGGAGAAGAAAAAATGTCTTCTAGATAAATGGGAAAATTTGTTGTCTGTACATCCAAAACTCTACTAGAAACGTCAGCTACATGTACATACAAAAAGAGAAAATCTCACCTAGATACGTGGAAAGTTTGTTGTCTGTTTTTGTATGTACATGTAGCTGACGTTTCTAGTAGAGTTTTGGATGTAGAGAAAATCTCACCTAGATACGTAGAAAGTTTGTTGTCTGTACATCCAAAACTCTACTAGAAACGTCAGCTACATGTACATACAAAAAGAGAAAATCCTACCTAGATACGTATACAAGTTGATAACCGTCTTTATTTAGTCAATGTGACCAGCTTTGAACTATGGAATGACGTGATCAGTATACCAAAGTTCGTTACATTGGCTTTACCCTGCCTAAAAGCTTTCATTTTTGTTTTATTATTTTATTTGGAAACAAATTACGCTGCTGAGCATAAACACTAAAATTTTTGACATAATACTATGTGTTAACTTGTAAGATATTGGGGCTATTTGGCGAAAAATGGTTATAATCTGCTAGACATCGTGTTTTATAACTTTGAAGTGAAGTAAAAAACACAATTACGCAAAACATACACGCTTGGCGGTTGGGTTTTGTTGCTTAACTCGTGACTACATTTTCACGGAAATACAAAACGCCACCTTACCTTCGAAATCTGTCTGCTTTTTAGGAGATGGTCGCTGTTGATCGTACGGCATGAAAAATCGTCCTGTAGCTCTTTGATTGATATTAGCGCCACCTTCGACGCTCAGGAGAACTAAATCCCAAATGTTGTACGCTATACTTAAATGTAAGGCACTAGCTCCTGAAAAAAAAGACACATAAACACAAATAATCAGTATTTAGGTGTATTTTTCTAAACTTGTCACTTGTGAGTATTAATACAAAAATGTTGAGCAAAATACATGTGACAGAAACAAAAATTGTTTTATTTCATCTTTAGCACATTATGGTACGAATTTCTCAAAATTCCAACAGTTATTTAAATATTACCCCTTATTCTTGAGAATGATATTCTTCTGCTGAAAATGAGAGATTGATATTTATTTAAGATATCAATGTGCATGTGCAAACTATCCAAGGTAACATATTTAAAAAATAGCAAATAATCTTCAACAACGTAAGTATTGTATAAAAAGATATTTTAATGTGTACAGATGCCAGATGGTGTTGGAAAAAGAATGGGGTTTTCAATTACTAATATTTTAATGTGTACAGATGCCAGATGGTGTTTGAAAAAAATGGGTTTTCAATTACTACTATTTTAATGTGTACAGATGCCAGATGGTGTTTGAAAAAAAATGAGTTTTCAATTACTACTATTTTAATGTGTACAGATGCCAGATGGTGTTTGAAAAAGAAGGGGTTTTCAATTACTAGTATTTTAATGTGTACAGATGCCATATGGTGTTGGAAAAAGAAGGGGTTTTCAATTACTACTATTTTAATGTATACAGATGCCAGATGATGTTGGAAAAAGAAGGGGTTTTCAATTACTATTATTTTAATGTGTACAGATGCCAGATGGTGTTGGAAAAAGAAGGGGTTTTCAATTACTAGTATTTAAAATAGTAGTAATTGAAAACCCATTCTTTTTCAAACACCATCTGGCATCTGTACACATTAAAATAATAGTAATTGAAAACTCATTCTTTTTCCAACACCATCTGGCATCTGTACACATAACTCGAGTTTTAAACAAGTTATTTTTATTTGTTGTAAAAAACAGAATAAATCGAGCTTACCAAAATATTCTTCTCCTTCTATGATATCCCAGGCTAGATGAGGATATATTTTGAGAAGAACACGTGCGATACGCGCGTGCATTGATGTGTTGCACATGATGAGCACATGCAGCAAGCTTTCTCCCAACATTCCACGAAACTCAAGTTTCCAACAAATACGCCTTTCTTCAGGGTTAACGTTAGCCAGACGGGAAGCACTAGACATCAGAGAGTCCACTGGTATGGCCACCTAGAAAAACCGAGCGACTCGTTAAAAATTGGGAGTACAGAAAGATCGATATAAATCGCGTAAATCTATTCCACAGATATAGAGTGAATTAAATGGTGAAACAGAATGAAAGTTATTCGTAAATTCAAAAACTATTACAATATTTTAAGTTATTTGAGATGTCCAGAATGCCCACTAACCATCTTGGCTTTGTATAGGTGTACCAGCCTCTGGTCAACCTCCTTCCAAGAAAAATCTTAGCATGTTTAACAACTTTCTGTGAAAAACAATATCTGTAAAGAGAAGTTTCAGGATTGTCAACAACCATCTAAAAAAACCCTATTTGGAAAGGGAATTTTCAGTATTGCTAACACCCCTATCTGGAAATGTAAATTTCAGAATTGTTAACAGCTCTGCGGGTCTAGGAACGTCTTTGCCTGGAAAGGAAAGTTTCAACTTTAGCTAACAGTTCTCAATGTTTGATCACTTACCAAAGGAAACATTCTATTATATTTCATAGAGATATAATACTTGCAAATTTAAGTTATTTTTCCTTTATATACAAAGTCATCTATTCACAAATATCTACTTTTCAAAGTCAGTCATTTCATTTTAAAGTTTGTCACTTCTAAGTTTAAAACTTCAATCACGCAATGTATGCATTTCCAAAGGAAAATTATTCGATGCTGACGTCAGACACTGGAGTTACTTAAAAAGCTGACGTATATAATGAATCAGAAACGATAGTTGATTATAGATTTATAGATGCATTAATTTTAATTCAGCATGAGACACAAAGATTTGAAACATAAAGCACGCAACAATGCTTGTTCTTTACGTTTTAAAGATTAATTCTGTCTGACGTCATAATCTCTTGGTGAGCGGAATTTCGAGCGGTATTTGGAAACAAGTCTCTTATTGCACTATATTATCATTCAAAGTAAAAGGTCTCAGAATAGAATAATACTCCAGCTACTGCCTTAATAGCTCCGTGACCAGCGGCATTCAGTTATTTACTTACACTTAACCAGTAATAAGCTAATTTAGGAATACTATTTAGAAACATCATTTAGGATCTGTAGGACAGTAGGAGTATACACCTTTGTCAGTCAGTCCAGAGAACCTTCCTTCTAGACTTTACAGTGTAAGCATTGAAACACGATCAAGAATAATCCTACTTAATACGTCGAAAACTAAAAAATAGCAAACTAAAAATGACTTTCAGAATGTTAATATAAAGCGCTTTAGTCAAATTATTCATAATTTTTGTTCTTCAAATGTGGCCAACGCGAATTATATAACATTTAAAAATGAAGAGAGAAGTTTT
>NW_013666857.1:278407-297465 GCF_000517525.1 Limulus polyphemus | reverse complement strand
TTGAATACAAATTGAAATTTTAAGCTATTACAAACTGCAGAAGTCACTTGTATACTTGGGGTTTTTGTACAAGTTTGTGTTTTGTTTTAAATACTGTGAAAAACCATGCGTTCCTTTCAACGTTGATGTTTGGCTGCTGTGTGTGGCGAATAGTGTAGTGTAGTGGGTCCAAAGTTGATTTTTATTTTCAATACTTAGAAAAACACATTTTGTCTAATCCCGTTGGTATATGATTATCTTTTGTTTTAGACATTTTTAAAATGTACACTTCGTTTTTTACGTGTTACTCTTTCCGATTATTTTAGCACAATTATAATTCCCAAATTAATAATAGAAGTGAAACTTAGTGTAAAATCATAACATATCAAACTGTAGACATAGAATTCTTCCAAGATATCTCCTTACATATCTTTAGGAATGCCTGCAGAAACATTGTGGATCAGCGATAAAGTTTTTAGAATGTTCAACTCCATATTATTAAGAAATAACCTGAGAAGCCAGCTTTACTTTGGAAAGTTGCTAAATCCCTAAATGAATTCTACAATATGGCCCTCATTTCCTCATTAGCAGCGGGTCTAGGGTTTTGGTAGGCGAAGTAAACATGGAATTTGTTTCCGCGTCAGTTCTCATACGTTGTAATGGAGTTATGGCTTTTAGAAAATTCTGGACAATCCATTTTAGCAATACTTTCGTATACAATGTAGGCAGTGACGTAAGTTGCATTGCTGGGATAAGCACTATCGTTTCAATAGCACCTGATAATTTACGATATTCCTGAACCATGATGTTGCTGTAGGCACTCTGAAACTAGGAGGTGTGGCATGTTAGCAGGGTTATTACAATAAAGTTCCACGTGCTAGTATTGTACCTTAAGAACATAACAGATTTCAGGTTCATTAATATTTTACGAGCTATACTTAAGTTAAATGTAAAATATATTATTATAGTACCGTTGTAACGCTTTATATTGTTATACAGGTTCTTTTCCATCATTTAGGAAAAAGAAAAATGCTTTTTCCATTCCACTTGATACTAACACAAAAGTTTTATAATTTCGACTACAAGTTCTAGAATTTCCATGTACTAACTTAACGTTCACGGAGTGATAGGCCAAAGCCAATTAGTCATTAATTTGCTAATGTTCTCGTATCTACAGTATTATTTTATTTCTACATATTCATTGAAACACAAACTCAGATTTCACAAAACCGAATTAACTCACTAACTGGCTGATATTAAGATACAAACTGCCTAACATACTTACAAATTAAATAATCAATCATATTTAATTTAACCTAATTGGCGTTTTATTTTGATCAATGTGTTCTAATAACTTTGGAGAAGAAAATCCAGAACTTAAGCCACACGTCTACCACGTGATGTGAAACCTTGTTCTGACCAAACAACAATATAGCCTACAAGAATACGTGGATTCCAAATTCAATCTGTCCACTGTATGTTGGCGTCATGTCTGAATTTATTTCTTCTGTAAAGTCTTGAATACGTTTTATTGTAACAGTTGTTTATTTTATGAGATACAGAAAAGATTATCGTTAATGAAAATAAATTATAACAAATTGACCAAGCATAACATTTCATTTTTATACGCTTCCAACTGGAGACAAAAAAAATTAAACGAACTTTTAGTTTGGCGCTTTTATAACATTTTAACAAATATATTTGCCATTTGTCTTTGGGTTTGTGGATTCTCACCTGTTACAAGATGCTGCACTTTATTTGCCACGACTTTGAGACGATCTATTACAAGTTGTATTCGGGATGATCCTGGTTACTCAAGTTGATCCACATTTCTTTGTTTTCCGAAGTCATTAAGTACAAGAGAAATCACCATCTTGAAAAAAATCTAAATCTCCGATATGTACACATCTATCTCTATGATCTTAGTGTATGAATATTTTGTGTCGAAAAGGGTTTTTATATAACCCTTCGCAAAAGTGATAAATGTTTGGTGTAATTACACTACCTACGAATCCCAATGTCAAAATACAGCTCTGACACGTGCTATTCCATCGCGAATTAATGTTGGCTGTGGCTATCACGTGACTTGTTGATTTCTTTATTCAAAATTGTTTTAGTATAACGTACTCAACCCTCTGTATTAATTGTTCTTAGCTTATCCCAACAGTTAGAAGATTAGATATTATAGTATTCTCCACATTCTCAAGTTATCTTATCACGCAGGAAAGTGGATACGTTAGTATTTCCAGGAAATTATGTATTCTATCAAAGTTTTAGAAGATAGGAAATACGATGAATCAACTTATGTTTCTCTAAGTTTAAAAAAAACCGAACTTCCAAGCAGCTGGAGCTCAAACAATGGAAATGTGTTTTTCTCATATTATAATTCATCACGTGATTTTACAATAACTTAACCTTTTATTATTCCTATAGCTTGTGTTTAAAACAATCGATCTCGAAACCCTGGTTTCTTTGTTAAAAATAACAACCTCTGTAGAAACGGGTTTTAATCCACCTTCCGTGCAAATACCTTTAATACTGAATGCCTTCGCTAAGCAACCACCAAACACGCACAAAACAACCAAAATTATTTTCTTTTTCCCGTCAATTTCGCCTAAGGATAGGTTATATAAACATAAGTTCCGTTTCTATATTACTACAGTCCCTATAAAAAAACGCCTAGACTTTTAAACATGTGGTAAAGTTTTTGCTTCTTTGTCCTATGAATAAATAATTTTTCATATAAGGCTCCTATTGAGCAAGCTAATTTTCACATGGAGCTCCTATTGAGCAAGCTAATTTTCACATGGAGCTCCTTCTATTGAGCAAGCTAATTTTCACATGGAGCTCCTTCTATTGAGCAAGCTAATTTTCACATGGAGCTCCCATTGAGCAAGCTAATTTTCACATGGAGCTCCTTCTATTGAGCAAGCTAATTTTCACATGGAGCTCCTATTGAGCAAGCTAATTTTCACATGGAGCTCCTTCTATTGAGCAAGCCATATTTCATATAGGGCTGGTTCTACTGATAATAAAATACTTGTGCATCTATATATGTATTTGGTTAATAATAATAATAATAATATCTACATTTAATTATTGTTATAAGGATAAATTGAATAGTGAGTGCTCTATACTTCCCACACTATACACGTTACTAAGCAGAGTTTCTAAATTTTCGAATATAAAGTTAATTTAGATGTTAACTTTATTCTCTCATAATTATGGCGATTTAGCCAATATAATAGCATGTATAAAGTCTTTCGTATATATATATGTATATTAAGGAGGCAAATAATGGTAACTTTCGAAAACGTTCAGTCCACAGAACTCAACAACTAGTCACTTTTTTGAAACACAGAAATCTTGCAAAACTTATAAATGTTGCACTCCTTTCCCTGCCATACCTTAGATATCAGATATCATATCATGTAGTACTGGTTAAAAATGGCTTCTAATGTTCGTATCTAACAGGAAAGACAACTACTTTTACGACAAACAATAATACAATAATATTTATGACGATCGGCTTTTTTATTTATTGAACCAATAAAGTCATTAAAGATATATTAATGTTCTTTTGTCCAACTTAACTTAATAGGGTTTTACGTTTATGTGATTTACGAAAAATATTTCTGAATCTCACATACACTTCTGTCTAGTAAGATCTTCAACAGAAAGCAAACACTCGGTTTGTTTAAAATAATAAGGGTATATGAGAAAAGCACTTAATTTGTTACTAGACAGTAGAACCTAGTGAGGCAAGCATATGGTTTTTAATTAGAAAGACGGAGAATGATGGAGAGTATTTTGTTTGTAACTACAGTAGAAGGTTGTGACATGATCATATGATGTATAAATACGGTAGAAGATAGCAACACAATCATATAGCGTGTATAACTAGACGGAAGGAAATGATTTTGTTTTTAGCTAAAGTTGAAGTTTGTAACATAAGCATATAGTGTGTTTCTACAGTAGAAGCTTGTAACAAAAGCATATGATGTGTAATTAAACAGGAAAGACACGCAATAAAAGTATTTGGTTTATAACTGTAGCAGTAGCATTAATAACATACAGTTTGATACTATACATGAGATGCTGAAGGACAAACACTTGGTTTGTTACTACAGAGGAAGAGTAGGTAGGAGGAACACTCAGCTTATTATTAAACAGGAAAAGAAGGTAGAAGAAGCACTTGGTTTGTTGCTAGACAGGAAGGTTAGATAGGAAAAGGACTTGGTTTCTTACTAGGCAGGAAGGGTGGGTAGGAGAAGGACTTGTTTTATTACTAAACAGGAAGAGTAGACAGGAGAAGGACTTGGTTTGTTGCTAGACAGGAAGGGTAGGTAGGTGAAGGACGTGGTTTGTTGCTAGACAGGAAGGTTAGATAGAAAAAGGACTTGGTTTCTTACTAGACAGGAAGGGTAAATAGGAGAAGAACTTGGTTTCTTACTGGACAGGAAGGGTAAATAGGAGAAGGACTTGGATTCTTACTAGACAGGAAGGGTAGGTAGGAGAAGGACTTGTTTTATTACTAGACAGGGAGGGTAAATAGGAGAAGGACTTGGTTTCTTACTAGACAAGAAGGGTGGGTAGGAAAAGGACTTGGTTTCTTACTAGACAGGAAGGGTAGATAGGAGAAGGACTTGGTTTCTTACTAGACAGAAAGGGTAGATAGGAGAAGGACTTGGTTTCTTACTAGACAGGAATGGTACGTAGAAAGAGGACTTGGTTTGTTACTAAACAGGAAGAGTAGCTAAACATCAGGGACATTTAAGACAATCATTTGGTTTGTTTTTAAAGAGCAAGAATATGATATAAACACGTGCTTGTGACTAAGCATTAAGAGCATGCGAGGTAAGCAATTGCTTACTTAACAGTAGGGGCACGTGAGGCTAGTCCTAGGTTTGTTATTACACAACAGTTGCAAATAGACAAAAAATTAGTTACTATTATTGTTATATGCGAGTCACACAGTATGAGCACGTGTAGCTGTCAGTTTAATACAATACAACATACAGGGGTATGTCGGAAAATACCAAGAAGATATATCCATATTACTGATAAGTGATTAAGTACGAGCTTTTGACCCACTGTATGTCTAGAGCCTAAACCGAAACAAAAATGGTATAATAGATAATATTACATATAATTTAAAAACAGTCATTAAATTGAGATAACCTAAATCATGTGTTTACTCTTTCTTTCATGATGTAAATGAAGTAGTGAACTACATTTCTTACATCACTGATTTATTGCATGTAATGTAGAACTGAATACAACTTTTCAATGTATGTAGCATATCGTAGTATTTTATTTTACTTATTATATGCATTATTTCATTATAAGTGGAATAGTATAACATGGAACAATATTTTAATGTGTATAGCATACTATTCTATGAAACAGTACTTTCCAAGACATATAGTATTGTATTATATATAGTATTGAATCTACGAAAACGCATTACCACTAATTTCTATACGATCGACTAGCGACTTGTTAAATAATTATCATAGAACTGTTTTAAATATCATTTTATAAAGCTGGGTGAAAAGTATAAGTAAATATAACTTATATTTATTTAACAGTGCTTGTTCTTTCCGTAACGAACTGAACTTGAAAATATGAAGTTCTAAAGAAGATGAACGTTTTCATTCTCGTATTATCTATTTACCTTTTTTTAAATAACTTGAAAATGAAAGCAATACGCTTATCACAGTAGAATAACATGCATAGATTTTTGTTTTTTCTGTAAGTTATTCATAACTAACTAAAAACTTTATAAATCAACTTAAACTTGGAATTATTTGACTTAACAAACTTAGTACGACATTTCAACTGTAATATCAGATCGATAGATGTTTATGAGAGAAACATTCGGCTTGGTTATCGAATAATTAACTTCGTAAAGATCTACATACACATAATGATTTATTTCAGAAAATCATAATATTATATTATGTGCACATTGATTTTACCTAGCTCAAGTCATGCAGGTTTTGGGCGTTACAGTTTTGGTTTGATATTACTCAGTTTAATCATTTATGTTATTTCGATGTGAAAAAAAAAGACAGTCAATTTCATATGTTGAATACATCGAATCAGTATAGTGATTCACCGGTAAAAATAATGCAGTCGACATGCAAGTTCACATGAAAAATATTTATGTACTTTGAAAATATCTAGAATATTATGGGAAAAAATATATGTTATAAAATTTTCACAACAGTTGTAGTTTTCTGGTCTCTTTGATATTAAAACCTGTGAGCGAATTATAACTTTCTTTTGTAAAGCTATGCCAGTCTATACACGTAAATAATATCAACGGAAATCGTGTTATTCTACGCTATTTCAGGACAAAAATCACATTTACTTATCTATGCTTATAATGTGAATATGCTATTTTTGTGTAAATAATAATAATTAAAATCCTGTAATAAATATGTAATGAAAGATTTATATGAGTTTCCATGTTAGTTTGTACTCTACTGACAACTCTGATTTACTTATTGTCTAAGTAACACATATGCGTTATACATATATTACAAGTTAAACAGCACTTTACACTCGTGTGATTTGTTTGACTACGATAAAAGACCTTTCACACTGAATAACTTGACCTATTTTCTCTTTGAGATAAATAAGTCTCTCTGTGAAGAAAAACCCTGTTCATTTTATTTTAGAAAAATGATATTTTTCTCTGTTTGGTGAAAGTCTTTAAAATTAAAACATTTTTATCTAAGAGGATAAAAGATACACAAAAAGACGGTAATCTAGGCACAAACAATGTCTAAACTAAAATCAGTTTTTTGTTTAAGTGAAAATTTACTTCTTTTTTGAAGAAAAGATAAAAAGTGCAAAGTGTTGGGTAACTTGTACCAAATTTATGGAGTACATATGGGTGGGAGCTGGTTCTTTGGTAGAGCTATGGATTTCGGCGGTGGAGAGCGGGGTTCTAATTAGTGCAACACCACAAAATATATTCACACTATATGCTGAAGGTGCATTATAAGAACGGTAGTGTGGATGGTATGGTGCTGCTGACTAGCTGCCTTCCCTCTGCTCAGTAGTTCAAAGTTATGAAAGACGATAGATAGCCTTAAAGCTACCAATACCCACTGTCCAATATCTTGAACTAAAAGGTGTAGGATAACCAGTGAACAATAAGATCATTAGGAATAAACAAATGAACTGTTCTTGTTTTTCACTTAACACATTTAAGATTCTACATTGTTTTAGGTGTTCATAATCTCTAGCCACATATTCACGGTGAAACGTAGTGAACTAACAGTATATGTGTCATATATATATGTATATATTGTTTTTATGTGTATGTTTTTTCGCTATTTAATATTCTTTAATGTAACTCGCACTTTATAAATATTATTATTTTTCATTCTCTCTTTAAGCAAGTATCTGAATGTGTATGAATTTGATTACTATTTGTTTCTTTTAAAGAAATTTGAGCTCCTGCTCTGTCTCTGTTGATTGAACTCAGATTAATCGGTTCGTTTACTTTCTTCTTATAAAGAGGGGTCAATGTAGTTAGGAAGGTTAGTTTTCATACCCGTTAACCGACTTTCATTTAATGCTTAATTATTAAGCAGAGTAAACAGCTCTACAGGGGTAAGATTTAATACCCCCTAGTTTACGCTATTTCAAACTCCTCTGCTAGATAGAGTGAACAGTTCTACAGGGGTAAGATTTAATACCCCCTAGTTTACGCTATTTCAAACTCCTCTGCTAGAGAGAGTGAACAGTTCTACCGCGATAATTCTTCAAACCCATTAGTTTACTTTCTTACAAAGTTTTATTTTAAGCAGAACGAACATAATGCAATTTCTAGAGAATCAATTAATGTTTGATCACGAGTTCTTTTCTTAAAGGTAAGTGAGGATATGTGAATCAGAACTGAACATATGTTTTCATGTTAGGGGATATTCAACATATTGTCATCAGATTATTTTTTATAACTATCATTTTATGTTCTAATTGAATCCATGTGTTATAATGTAAATGCTTGAATTTATATGCTTAATAAGAGATTTTAATAATATCCCAAGATAATATTTTAAACAAGCTATTTGTGAAAAATAATATGTATCTTTTTTGTTTAATCATTAGAAGACGATTAGTTGGAAGGAATGGAAGAAGCTAATAACGATTAAACTTTATAGAAAACATAATATTGTTCAAGATCTAATGGTATGTGAATAAATTTAAGATATTAGTTCTACTGACTAACGCGTACAATCGCATATACCAGCCTTTTGAATAATTTGTTGGTTAGGGCTTTTAACTCGCAACTTGCGAGTCACGGGTTGAAATTGCTTTTACGGAACATGTTCACTCTTTCAACCATAGAAACATTATAATATAACGGGCAGTCAAACTTTTCATTGGCTGTGGTTGGTGTAAACTAGCTGCATTACCTCTGGTCTATCATTTCTAAGTTAGAGACGGCTAGCGTAAAAAAGCCCTCAACTAGCTTTGTACAAAATTCAACAAGCTAACCAGATATAGAACACACTAACGGATGATAATTAAATGCTAAAAGGAAATTATGCTACTGGCTTTGTACAAAATTCAACAAGCTAACCAGATATAGAACACACTAACGGATGATAATTAAATGCTAAAAGGAAATTATGCTACTGGCTTTGTACAAAATTCAACAAGCTAACCAGATATAGAACACACTAACGGATGATAATTAAATGCTAAAAGGAAATTATGCTACCTTAATTTAAGATAACAAAAAAGATAAAAAATCATTGTTTTATAACAAATACCCATGATTGTTTTAGAGAGTGAATATTTGATATCTTCTTCAGAGATCTACATTGTGTTTTCTTACGTTACGCTTGTTTAAGTGCAAAGCTACACAAGGGCTGTCTGCATTTGGTCAATCTAAGTAATAGAATTCAAAATGTGTGGGTCATAAGCCTTTAAACTAAGCACTGAGCCTTAGGGCTGGACTCTTAAGTTAATAAAGCAAAATTTAAAGTTCGATGCGATAATAACTTTTTTAGTTAAAATAAACTTGTTTAAATACACAGTTTGTGTTTTATGATTGTTTTGGGCGTGGTTTTAGAATGGGATATCTATGCTTTGTCCATCGCAGGGATTCGTAACCTGGATTTTAGCATGTAAATCCGTACAATTTCTGCTAACCCACCGGTAGATTTGTGTTTTTATGAAGTAACTTTAAAAGTAGCATTTTTATCTTGTTGCTCATAAGCTGATTAATTATTTTAAGTATTCGATTTACAAATCTGTGAAAACCCTTAGGTTCCTCTGAAATGTTGTAAACTGCACCGTCAAAGTGCATATATAAAATGTATAAAAGTAAATAACATGATCGTGCGGTTCTGAGTGTGTTTAGAATTAAGGTCAAACATTGGGTTTATTTCCATAAAGTGCTTGTGAAGTCTATAAATTGTATATACTATTCTCTCACCTCATCCTTTTTACGGTGACGCCAGTGTAGGTATTCAAGTTCCGACACAACCGTTCCCTCACCGTTGTCATACATGTATGGCTGTAGAGTTTCTCGGGCAATTCTTTCTACCTCCCTACTCCCTCCACGATTGTAGGCTTCGATTAGAGTGCCCTCTTTCCGATAATTAGCAAATTTATAAACTTCATAATCTTTATCTATTTCTGCTTGGCTGACAATGTTGTCCAAAACAGACACCACTGATGACGAGAGAGTATTCTCTTTTTTTAGGAACAGTGCCTTGGGGAGGAAATTTCCCATCATTCACTGCACACTTTACCCATAGTTTTGACAGGTTTGATAAAATAAGTTCAGAAAGGCTTCAAAATAAATAATGACAGCTAAACATTAGGCTGAATTTCTTACTTAATTAATTTAAAATATTTTCCTAATCAATACTTTGTACACTAGATTAAAAAAAACATAACACAAAATATTTTACAACAAGTATTGTTTTTCGTGAACAACAACGCGCAGGTTTCGTGAGAAAATACGTCCACAGCATGTATTACCCATGGCATGTGATACCTAGATGAACCTGAAGCCCTGAGCTTCTTTTACAACGCTGTATCTTCGGTAGCTCTAATAAACAATTCAATTTCCCGACGAAACAAGAAACAAGAGTCTTTTGTGTGTTAAACTACGTTGGTAATCCTGGGAGTATAAGACCACCTCGTGAGAAGGTTGACTGTTAATAAATCATGGCAGGAGTCACAAATATACACAGAACAAAAAGGTCTGTTCAAATCATCAACATTAGAAGCTTTTAAACGACTGTAACGAATTGACTCCGTGGTGACTTATCTGCCGGTTGTATTTCCTGAAATACAAAAAAAAAAAAATTAATAAATTGTGCAGCTCTTCTTGTGGTTTCTAAAACAGACCCTCTATTTTCTTCAGCCTATGTTAACCTTAACAAATTACATTAAAAATACGTCAATTACTATAAACTAATGACCAACTGCAACACTTGTTAATATTTTTTTGACTTCTTAGAGGTTATAATATCAATGTAGTACATATTTTCTTTCTCATATCATATTAGAAAAGCAGTCATTTTCTTAAATTTCGACAATGAAAAATTAGTTTATATTAGAGATGGGTTATTAATGACTAGCTATTTATGAAATTTAGAACTATTAAAAAAAGAATAATATTCACTACCTGTTTCAAGAAGTTGGACAACAAAATATAAAATGTTTCTACAGCTAGTTTCAAAATTTTTGATTTAGATGTTTGTATTGTCGATTGGCTAGATGGAGGTTTGAGCTTCGAGATTCTCTCCAAAAGTTTAAAAAAGTTTTAACAGTATAAAACACGAGTTGAGTCAGAATATATAACTACTGATTTTTAAGTCTGTCAGTAAGTTACAATGCGTATAAAATAAAGAGTTATTATTTGACTGATTTTATTAATCAGATGGATAGTTCAGTTTTGTTTTAGAGTATTAAGATTGTGTTTCCAACAGCGAGCAATTAGCAGATAAGTGAAATTATTATATTAACATCTACTGTGAACTTAGGCCTATCAGTGAACATTAGTTAAGCTAACGTGTAAAACTTGTAATCAACTAATTGAATTGTTTTCGTCACTATTTAGTGAATAGACCTTTGAATATTTATTTTCCTTTTGTCACCAACAGCTCAATCCTAAGTCTAAAGACTTGTGGTGGACACAGTACAGATAGTCCAATGTATAGCTTTGTGCGGAACAACAAAAGCACAAACAAAAATATTTTTTTACAGAATAATCGAAATGAAGTTACCCAGAATAGAGACCATTATAATACTTATCACAGGAATGGGATTATTTTAGCAAGAAATAAAATAGAACTCAGACTGAGTTTAAATATGACTTGTGCTCGAAAGAAAATTGAAAATGTAGTAGAAATTATGGAACATTAGAAAGAAAATCAAGAAGAAAGAGGTAGAAAATAAAAAAGTTCAAGAAGAAAAAGATAGAAAATTAAAAGAACATCTAAAAGAAAGAGGTAATAGGTTGAAATATTAAAAAAAGGAAAAAAGATGTTAAGAGAAGAGTTATAAGAACAAGATATAAGGTTTACAGAACAATTATAAAAATATGACTAAGAGCAAGGTCTAACAAGTCATAGAAAATGTACAGACCAAAGTTCAAAAAGCCATAGTAGATTCATAAGAATGATTATAAAAACAAAAGTACAAAAGGCTATCAGTGAAATGGAAAAGGACTATAACAAAAATATCAGTGACATACAAAAAACATCAATGCTAAAATAAAACATTGTGAATCTGGACCAAAATATGAAGATTCAATTATCCACACCTTTTTCCACATCTGTTCAAGAATTTCAACCTCAGTCATCATTACCTAAGGCAGATAGAATGGGAGAGCCCATCTTATCCACATATGTGACTACTACCTTTGCGCTATCTGTAACTATAAAGTCTACACCACCAAGTTTTATAGTTAATTAATTTAGTAGGATAGTTCAACATCATCCAACTGAAAAACCAACAGATTATAAAGAAAAGGTACCAAAGATTATTTTTTGGTAAATAATAGCTCCAGAAATAGTGGTAGATGATGTTGGCTAGTTGCCTTCCCCCTAATCTATCATTTCAAAATTAGGAATGGCTAGCGAATAAAACCCTCGAGTAACTTTTCATGGAAATTGAACAACAAACACAAAATAATGCTTTACAAAGAGTATATGTAGGAAAAAACGGTAAACAATGAGATATTTATCTTACTACTCATTTAAAAGGGCCAGCTTTAACAATATTGGGCAATTTTGCATTGGTAGCTGCCTATCAAATGGGAGGAAGTTTCTAAAGCAAAACTGAAAAAAGAGTAAGGATTAGATTTCAGATGAACCTGTTGAAGATGTGAAAAGAGTTGTCCAATTACCTTCCAGATGATCTCAGTGAATAGATGGATTTATTGGCATGTGACCCTTATATGTGTATGGGTCACATGCCAATAAATCCATAGTGGATGAGGGTATGTGAATTAGACTAAAGAAAAATAGGTTTACATCTTTAATGGAAGTTGTATGATTGACAGTGGAGCTTGAATCAATTATTGTTGCAACTAAATAACTAAAATCATCATGGGGGTATAATTGGATTGTAAAAGTATAAAGCATGGAAACATCATCTATCTCTGATTTAAGTCTAGAAGAACTCAAAAGATTAATTAGACAACTGTTTATTCAGAATAGAAGAAATAAACTGCATAACAATAGTTGTTTGAACTGCAAGTTAACTGGACAAAAGTTCCTCTTGGAAATAAAATTTGTTCCAAAAGGATGACTGATAAAGAAATTTCTGTAAATATGAAAAGCAGCTGAGATTGTGGTGAATCAAGAGATGATAACATACCAATGAAACAATCCCTATCCTCTGAGAAAGAGTCTCAAACCACACCAGTTGCAAGGAACAACAAAGAGCTTACCAAATACTAAAAAACAAGAATTAGCTGTACATAAGAGGCAAAGTTCAGCTGATAGTACTCTATCTGCCACAACTGAGATAAGGAGTTCAATATTTAAAGAAACCTACAATATGGGTCTTTGGATTAATTAATGTGAAACTTTGCAGCATGTTGACCAACATTGATTCTACAACTAACTACCGTTGCCCACTCCAATCTGATAATATTGGGATATTGCTCCTGGGGATGAAGTAAGAAGATGGACTGATGCAAACAGCAAATGATCATGAAGTTCCTGTTATAAGAAAGCTAGAAGTAGTTTGTTTCAATATATTATCAACAATCGCTCACGACTTGTTTCTTCTACAAGAACAACCTGCCTTCGACTTCATTTCCGCCCACTTGCTTCATCATTATCTGCGTGTATGTATGTGTGTATGCGTATACATATGTATATATATATATATATATATATATATATGCGTGTGTGTGTGCACTCAATATATATATTTTTTAATTTTAATACTCTTTTATTTTATTTTATCATTATTTATTTATTTATTCATTAATTTCTGTTTTTTCGCCCACTTGGCCCATTAGAACGATGAGCTTCCATCGAACTTCTAATCTTTAACCTCGAGCAGGGTGAAGGAGGATTGCTGATCTTCGAACACCCTTGGTGATTAATAGTTTTTCTATAAACTATTAACTTTACACTAAAATAACTGCCACAGATCATAGCTAGAAGTAAGGCTCACTGTGGGAATCTTCTGTACACAGAATGATGTGTAGGTATTTGAGATTGAGAAAGAGCACATATTGAGAATATACTTCATGAAGAAAAATGAACATGAGGTTATTTTCACTTTAAACAATTACACAGTGTATGACAAAGAAATCGTTATGTATATTCATCAGTTAGGACACCGTAAATTGAACGTTTAATGATAACAAGGATTATTATACCACCAAGAAGTGAGATACTTATACTGTAATTCTAAGAAACAACCTCAGGTCTAGTGACTTGGTTTTGGTAGAGCGAAACACACCATTTTGTCCTGGTGGGTTATTAATTGGAAAAACTACTGTAGATCTAAACAATAAGGATATCATCATTAGGGCTATGTAAGAACAAACAAATATTGAATGAACATTAAGAAATTTCAGATTCTACAAGACGTATTTCCGCACCAAAAAACGTCAGAAGTAGTCACCTTAGGAAAAAGTAAGAAATCTGATGTTAAATCTTAACATAATGTGAGCTGATCACCTCGTTTAGAGAGGGGTGTATGATCAGGTCTATGAAAATATTACATATGATGAATGATAAAGATTACATGACTTGCTCATAGAATACATACATATCTCGTCTAGTGGACTTTCTGACTTAGGTCACACAAAAAATATATCATGGAATGGATACTGGAAACGCACTTTTAATACATTAGTCGGCAACAAAAGTCCTAATTGCAAAACAGATTGAGGTTCTCAACAAAATAGAAGCCATGTAAGAACATGGAGAAATATGAAAAAGAAGGATAGACCCACAAGGTCTTGTGTGGACTACCACAAAGAACAATGCTTACCCACTTCCAAGGAATGACTCTAATTTGGATGTGTTATCTATGTTTTGTACGTAAAAGCTAAAAAATGTGGATAATGACAAGGGTAAGTCTTACAAATCAAGTCGAGAAAAGACGCCCATTACTGCGGGAAATAGGCTGTGACAATTTATTGTGTTACAGTATGTAATACATCGCATACATTTGATGACTAATGGAAAGTTTTCTCTCTGGACTACTCTGGAATGCCCTATTCCTCTACCTAGATGACATAATGGTGCATTGGAAGAACTTCAATGACTCTTGTGACGAGATAAGAAAAGTATTGGATGAAATGAAGAAAGACAACCTTAAGTTTAATTCCAAGAAGAGAGAGAATGGTTCAATTATCAAGTCAGATCCTTGGAATACACAATTAGTAGAGATGATTTATCTACAGAAGCAGCAAAGAGTGAATCTGTCAAGAAATGGCCAACACTATAAAATGGAGTGAGGTCAGAGGTTTTCTTGGACTGTATTCCTGCTATCATTCTGTAAAATTACTCTCTGGCAAAGATCGTCCTCTACGTAAACTACTAGATACACCAAACGTGTTCTGTTGGACATCTGCTTGTAAACAAGCACAAAACCAATTAAAAAACAATTAACAATTATTCCTCTAATAGCATACCACATTCTGAAGACTCACTCATAATATATATAGGTGTCAGTGATTTTGTAATGGGAGTAAACTGTTATCACAGTTACAAAATGAAAAATATCATGTTATCAGTTACTAATGCAAAATAATAAATTTAGCATAAAGGAGGTTCTGTGTAACTTGGAAAGAACTACTAAAAGTTACCATGCCTTGAGTAATTTCCATCACTACTTTTATTGACAGTAGCTTGCACTTTAGATAGAGTATGCAACATTGGACTGGCATGATATTTTCCACAATCTACAATTAGACAACCACATATGATGAATAATTAATGTTATTCAAAATATGTAAATGTTCAGAAAGAAAGATATGGGTGTTAAGCTGATTAATCAGTGGATGAGAAATGGTACAGAACAATCCTCATAGCAGAGATAGTGGCTCAATACACCTAAAAAACTAAGATGTACTGAGCACATCAAGATTCATTATCCCTGGTTTCTTAGTTCAAAAATGGGAATATTAAGTACATTTTGTTTTAGTTGTTAAACACAAAGCTATACACTTGGGTATTATTGCTGTGCTCACCACGAGTATCAAAATGCTGGTGTTTTTCATTGTAAGCTTTTGGGACTGGAGGAATGTCATTGAAATCTATTGATTTTTTTCTCTTTTTACAATAGAATTTCCAACCAATGGCACAGCGGCATGTCTGCGGACTTACAACGCTACAATCCGGGTTTCGATACCCGTAGTGGGACGAGCACAGATAGGCCATTGTGTAGCTTTGTGCTTAATTACAAACAAACAATAGAATTGTTTTTACAAATTGTATGAAACTTAGTACAAATTTACTAAATAGTAAAATTCAATATAATTTGATTTAGTTTTTTATCATTTCGTAGATCATTAAATTTCTAAACTTTTGTTGTGAGACACTTTTTCACATTAGAATTAAATTTTTAATATATTTGTAGATAATAAAGTTCCATTTTGTATAACCTTTCAACTTTAACGGGATTCTAGTTCATTAACATATTTTTTTTTGATACGCTATTTTGTCAAGTACAGTAGTAATCACTTCGAACTATACAAATAATAAAAAACATTGCTTAAACTTTCAAAATGGAATTGCAGTTGTCTTTCTTAGGCTATGAAACAATATATTATTTTCGCCTAAAACATGCTTGGTCAAAATAAATTTTATCTTTTTCTTTCTGTATTTGTAGCCAAGAACAAAGCTACACAAAAGACTATCTGTGCTGTGCCCACTACAGGTATCGAAATCTGGTTTTTAGCGTTATAAGCCTTAAGCTTCTAATAGATAATAATTTTTTTTACTATATGCATTATTTTAATAAAATAAGAATAAAATTCAATAAACAAGGATTTTATCCATCTGAATATTTTGCCATCACTTACCATACTCACTAAAACTAAGCTTACCGATGTCTTGTCATAGAGAAATTTTTCATAACTTTGAAACACAAATAATTTAACAGAACACCATTTTCATTAACGAAAAGCATATTTACAGAAACTGTAAAAAGAATATTGGTTTGTTCCTGCATATTCTAAATTTCAAACTAGATTTATTTGTTCATCCTTACGGGACTGCAGGTAGTACTTTCCCACAAAATCATAAATTACTCCTCACACTACTTTACACACTCTATATTGATATAAATATTTTATAACCTTTTCTATCCAGTTGTATTTAAATGTTGCCAGTAGTTGTTTCCGAAGCTATATTAGAATTGTTCAGACCATATGCTGTGATATCATAAAAAAAGGGGTGGAATGAAATGCTGTAGTAATAAAACTACTTAAAGAGAAGGAGATCACGTGAGAAACGAAGGATGAGCAAATATAAACTTATGCTTTGGGATTGGAGGAAAAAGTTAAAAAAAACGATAATTGCATTGTTCAATACCCCCCAGTGGCACAGCGATATGTCTGAGGACTTATAACGGTAGAAACCGGGTTTCGATACCCGTGGTGGGCAGAGCACAGATAGCCCATTGTGTAGCTTTGTGCTTAATTCCAAACAAACAAACAAACAAGCATTGTTTATATGAGAAAGACAGAGTAATAACAGCTGGATTTAAAAAAAAATAAACTAAATAAATGTTACAAAATGTTAATTTGAAAAATATATATATATATAAAAAATTGTTGAAATGGAATTTCATTTATTATTTTTGCTTAAACTTTGAAATTTGATAAGTTGATGTGAACGTGATTATTGAAAGGTACTCTGCATTCCAGATACGGCAAAAAAGACATTTGAAACTATACTTCTACTGGGTGGTATGCGAAATGTAATTTTTATTGTTGTACGACAAACAATTCATGAAGGAAAGAACTATGGCATTATTGCATGGGATCACTACTTGAGAGGGTTGCTGTTAATGTGTTTGCTGCTCTAGTACACCACAGGGAATAAATGAACCTTGGTGGTGGTGAAATAGTTATCTCAATGGCCAGGAGCATATATATATATATATGTTGTTTTTTGACCAGAAAGCAGAATCTATAGCGAGGAAGCTAGTCAATAAATTAGTTTCCAGAGTTGGGGTGACTATAAAACATCTCTAGGATTAGGAATGAAACACTGAATCGGAATTGTTTGCAAACAAAACAATGAAAAACATCAGTACAAAATCCATCACTCCTCTTTTGACGGAATCATGAAGAGATAAAACCATACACTTTTATATCAATTAGTCGCTTTTGTTGATAAACATGGAAGATTGTTTGTTTGGTTTGAATTTCGCGCAAAGCTACACGAGGGCTATCTGCACTAGCCGTCCCTAATTTAGCAGTGTAAGACTAGAGAGAAGGCAGCTAGTCATCACCACCCACCGCCAACTCTTGGGCTACTCTTTTACCAACGAATAGTGGGAATGACCGTCACATTATAACGCCCCCACGGCTAAAAGGGCGAACATGTTTGGTGTGACGGGGATTCGAACCCGCGACCCTCAGATTGCGAGTAGAGCACCCTAATCATTTGGCCATGCCGGGCCCAAAAATGGAAGAATCTGGTATCAAGATCTTCTACTTGCACTCAATGTATTATTCAAGTTGGAACCACGTGGATTTCACGACCATCTATCTGAAGAAATCTCCCTCAATGACAAGATGGCAAGTGATTATAAAGGAAAATAGATCATCCCATCTTTGATACGCAAACTATAAAAAAGAAAGCTATTTAAAGTAGCTGGAAAATCACAATAAATATATAGTAATAATAAAACATAGAGAGAAAATTTTTTTTTACTAATCAAAATTCGGACTGTACTTTATTTTTCATATTTACTGTAATGATTGTACGAATATTAATATTTTTACTGGTCAATAGTTGCATTATTATTATTTGTGAAAGTTTAGGTTTAATGTAACATTGTCTTTAATAGGATTGTTCTAAGAACATCATTGTCGTGGGATGGGCGTCATGTTGTTAACTTAGACATTTGTATTGGTATTTGGCTAGAGGAATATTTGAAGTGGCGTGATACGTACATACTTAAAGGTCTAGGATTTTCTCAAACAGTTTATAACAGTTTCAACAGAACAAAACGTGAATTCGGCTAGATTAGATGACTATTGATGTTTGAGTCTGTTAGTAAGTTGCATCGATTCTGACGTAATGAGCTATTATTTAACTGAATTTATTAGTCAGATAAATAGTTCAATTTTCGAATGTTAATTTTATGTTTTTATCTAAATAATAAGAGATATGTCATACCTGGTGTAGAGCGAGACAAATTATGAAGTAAGTTATATTATTGATTAACGTCTATTGTAAAATAAGGGCTGTCAATAAATGATAGTAAAATCAATTCCAATAAAATAATAATAAAAATATAGTAACAGGTATAATAATAAACTAAACAAGTAATATTGTCATGATATAAAATACTGTTTGGTTTAAATATTAGTGATTAATTTATATTTG
>NW_013666857.1:267610-277484 GCF_000517525.1 Limulus polyphemus | reverse complement strand
TGGTGTCGGGAATTTATAAAGGGGCCATTCGACTATGTAATAAAGATATAAATAGCGTTAGACGAGTGGGAAGCAGCAGACAGACAGATAAAAGCAAAGAGAATATAGTTGGTGTGAAGTTAAGTAACGTAAAAGTGATAGGCCTAACGTTTATTGTATATTAGAGTGAAACTAACAGTAAAAAATGAAATAAGAAAAAATAAGTTTATTCCGTCAAAGCGAAATTCTAAAGTAATTGAATCAGCCTGAGTGCACTTTAACAAAAGAGACATAGGATCTTCAGAAGAAAGAAGACCATAATCGTAAGTGAATCACACCAGACTAATATTGCGATAGTATTAGAGAAAATAGTTCGGCTTGTCAACTGAGATTCTAAAGTAACTGAAGAGGCCTAAGTGAACTTTTGACAAGAAGAGGAGAACTATACATATACTGATATAACGTTTACGATATGCTTATATTCTCTATAGTGTAAATACTTTATTGATCATACTTACTTTAACAATAATATATATTCACACACTTTACTTGTTTTCAAATAATCTGTTTATTCATCGTTGAATTTATCAAACAACCCAGAACCCATATACATATGTAATATTATTTTTAAATTCTAACAAATATTATGTTATTAAACCTTACGCTAAAATTCTGATCTGTAAATAAAGTAAATACAATCGATAGTAATTACAATTTACTTAATCTAGTTCACACCAAAATAGTCGTTGTTCATGAAAGCTGACGATATAAATAAAGCCTAGACCAGTATTATGTATGTCGTATTCAAGTGGGCCTTGTCGGCAATGGATGTGGCAGATATTGTGGAGTGATATATTATGATATATTCTTCGTTATTTTCACTTATAAGTTCTCAGAACTAGTTAAACTAACTTCTACAACTTATAGTCAGAAAAATATAGCGCTTTTTGTTAACATTAAATGAATTGAACCAAGAAATTTTTTATAGAACATTAGCCTAAGATAGTAACAAATCTTTAGAGACATTTTTGAATATTATTAATATACAAAAACCTAATACATTATCACATCTAGCAAGCAAGGGTTTAAAATTTCCATGGAACACGAACCTAACACGATATCACATTTAACCCCCAAACAAGACATATTATAACAAACACTAACTTAACACCGTATCATATCACATCTAATAAGCAAGAACTATAGATTTGCATAGAACAAACCTAACATGATATCACATATAACCCCCAAACAAGACATATTATAATAAACACTAACTTAACCCCGTATCATATCACATCTAATAAGCAAGAACTATAGATAGAACAAACCTAACATGATATCACATATAACCAGCTAACATTAAAAATTTGCACAGAACACTAACCTAAAATGATATCATATATAACCAGTAGACACTAGAAACATGTATAGTACACTAACGTAACAGAGTGTAACATTTATCCAGAACACAATAAATATTCACACAGAACACTAACCTAAAACAATATCAAGACACACAGTAGTGTGTCGTGCGGCCAAAACAACCTGCAGGACATACTGTGTGTTATTAACAGGCGTGATAGTTTAGAGATTTTCCAACCTTCTGTGGCTTAAACTGAAGTAACCCAAACTAATAAATATTGTCAGTGGATATGCTCTACTGGGCCCTCACTTCGCATACCAAATTTCAAAGCAATTTATTAAGAAATACATGAGATATAAAATTTCCAATTTTGATTGAATTTTTCCTTTTTTTTTCTTCGCACCGAAAGTAAGGAAACTTTGATAAAAAAATCTACTTAACTTCTATGGATTTTTTCACATTTGGTACCTAGATAGATCTTTACAACCTACAATTAGGTGTCAACTTTGATCTAATATAAGCCACTAGTGCAAAGTTATTCAACAAAAACTTCTGAAATTTGACCAAAATTTTGGCGCACGCCTACGTAAAAAGCACGTGAGATACCAGTCTGAAATATTTACTACAGCTTCATCTAAAAGTACGAGTGGACTGTTTTTAGTTTTTTTGTCATTCGGATTAAAGACCGCTGATTTAGAGTAGCAAAACTATAGGGTGAAAGGACGGGCAGATACATAATTATTGGTTAGGCCAAGCAAACTAGATTATCAGTTTCTGGCTCAAGTTTTCAAAAAAATGATACGGGCGTACGGTTATTATTCCTTATTCATTTCCAGTTGTTAAGTATAAATTTGTTACATTTTATGAGATCATCCTAATTAAAGAGCGTTGAGCGTCACGTGATATTAGCTTAAGCAATTAGCGTAAATAATGATGCTCGATACGGCTGTACCGAATTTATGCGGGTAATGAGAAGAAACTATTAATTTAGATTCCATGGAATTACTACAATAGAAGTTATTAATAGTGTTTTAGAGAGGAAAAACTACCATCATATATTTTAAAAAATCTGGTTGGTTCTGTAAAGTAAAGGTCTCTTCCGAATAATAGGGTTGTGATCCTAAAGCTAATGATGGTTACATTCTAGTGTCATTTTCTTACTTGCTGTAGTTTGTTGGTGTGTATTGACAAAAAGTCATGATATCTAATCAAAAACACCTAAGGTGTGAAAAAAAGGTGCGGCCAAAAAAAAAGATTGATCGTGGAATATAAAGGAATGAAATCAAAATTGGCGGCCAAACTGGTAGCTACACTTATAGCATTGATAATAATTTTACACCAACTATTCATTCATTAGTTAGCTAGGCCGCGTATTTTGTTTTATCCAAATCATGCCCCAAGTTGAACAAAAAACGCGGCCTGGCTAACTAATGAATGAATATTTGGTGTAAAATAGTTATCAATGCTATAAGTAGAGCTAACAGTTTGGCCGCCAATTTTGATTTAATTCTTTTAAGTCACACACTCAATCAATTTTTGGTAGCCCCTTTTTTTCACACCTAAAGTGTTTTTGATTAGATCATATATAACAAGCAGACACTAGAAACTTGTATAGAACAATAACGTGACAGAATATAATATCTAACCAGAACATATTACACATGACAATAGTTATAGTATATAGTAAGAACTTAGAAGAAACGAGCGTTTGTTGCAATCATGGTTGTCGCAATCTCATAATGGTTCTTTATTACCTTAAATAATTAGTTATACAATTAATGTGTAATAATGATAGTTTTGGAGAGATCGTAGTATTCGGTAAAACTATGAAGCATATAAGTGACAAGAAAAAAATATTGAATTTCCCGCAAAATTGAAGCAATCTATATTGTAAGATACTTGATGAAAAACCCCGGTTCTGAAAACTTATTAGCTCTGTCCACAAGATTCTGTAATGTTGGGTAAACTCTGAAATATCTAATAAGCAGTGAACAATATTTTTCACTGTAACATATTTTTTATGGATTAGATGTATTCGGAAATGGAAAATGTATAGTTCAAAATTAAAATTGTCTATTTTATTGAAAACTTTGAACATAAATGTTTGATTAACAATGTTAATATCCAAATTCAAGGATTGCACTTTGTTACTAGTGAAATAGATTTTTCGAAGTAACTTCTGATGAATAGATTTATTTAACATTGTTATAAAACCTTGACAATTACGTTAAATGGTACCACTAATAAATTTAAAAGCACGACTGATGTACAAAGCTTTACTATAGTCTTTTTTTTACAGAGGTTTGTGATGTATAAAAAATCAAGTTCGAATAAACATAAATTTACAAAATGTGAGCTGAAGTTACCCACACAGATATCCCCTGAATTTATTGGAAGCCAGGTTGTTGTCAAGTAAAAAATACATAGCTTGTATGAATTCGTTTATGGTAAAACGGTGGTAATTTTTACGAGTAGCATTATCATTGAAACATATATTTTTACAAACGTAAAGCATTAATTTACCAGAATTGTTAAACGATACTGAAATTATAGAAGAAAGACTTATTTATTTTATCAATAGAAAGATTTGTGTAAAGATTACTAAAGACAAAAGTGCATATTGCATTAGCTCCAAACCTGTATTTTTTCTTTACATTCAATGGAGTTACGAACGATAACGAACGGATTAATATCAGTTCTTTCTTTACACTCAATGGAGTTACGAACGACAATAAACGAAATAATATCAGTTCTTTCTTTACACTCAATGGAGTTACGAACGATAATAAACGAAATAATATCAGTTCTTTCTTTGATAATATTACCTCAATTATTTACACGTTCTTTAATACATTCACGTTATTACGTACTAGAATTAACAAATCATTAGTTGTAGCTTGTTTAGCACATGTCAGGTGTAACTATAGCGGGTACTATTGTATCATGTTATTTGTAAGGCAACAAACCAAAGGATAGGTTACTAATCGATCCAGTTATTAAACTGTTCGTTTATAAAAATACCAAAGAAATATGTGTATTTACCACAGTAACTTGCTATGAGACAAAACCTATATTAAGAAATTGCGTTTTAAATTGTTGTACATAGTCAGTCATCAGAGTTTAACGTGTTCAATAATTTATAATGCTACTGTTCGTGTTAAGAGTTTTACTTTGAAATATCTGGCGTACACGAAACCTACTGATCAGCTCGTGTTCGTTTGAACTTCCAGGTTATCACGTGTAACTTAATATCTACTGTGCTGTTTCTGGTCGAAAGTACTGTCATCGGCGGGCAATGGTGTTAGCTTTGTTGTCGAGTGTAAGGACTGTGTTGTTTCTGGTCGAAAGTACTGTCATCGGCGGGCAATGGTGTTAGCTTTGTTGTCGAGTGTAAGGACTGTGCTGTTTCTGGTCGAAAGTACTGTCATCGGCGGGCAATGGTGTTAGCTTTGTTGTCGAGTGTAAGGAAACAGTTTTTCAGTCACTTCTCACAAAAACGGAAAGTGGAGTAAAACTGTATGCTAAATGTAGCTGGAAACATGGAGGTTTTCAACAGATTTTATAATGCATATTATAAAGACGAATGTAAAACTCTACTATAAAACGTTCTTATCTTTGATCAAACTTAGAACACAATAATTGATATCGCTTTAAACTGTAACCACAGCTATAAAAACCCGAAATGTACAAAACATGATTGTTAGATTTTTCTTGTCGGTCTCACAACAGATATATATATACATAATCTCGAAGACTGAGTTTATAAATGGATGAAGAAGTTGCGCCACTGATTGAAGACACTTAATTGTTTATATTTATATGTGGGGTCGAGATGTTATTTTTACTAGAAAACCCCTAGTGTAGATCTACTAAATAAATATTTGTAAACAATATTTACCATGTTATTGTGACATAATGCCACACAAATTATCAATCAATAGATCACACTTCGTCAACATAAGGCGTTAGGTACCATAATAATAGATATAGTTTAAGTAACTGATATAAATAGATTTTCGACCGAGACTTTGTGTGTTACATTTCCAGCCGACTTTATATGTCTGGTATTGAGTGAAAGGCCTCGTCAGCATGGCGTGAGGAAAATAGAGTGTGAGGTGGAGACACTATTACGTTCTTATTGAAAACACTCGTAGTACAGAACCAGTAAAGAAATATTTGTAAACACATTATTACCATTCTACTCTAGTGTAATGCCACACTTAATTACCTGTCGATAATAGACTTTGTTAGTCAAATTATTACAACAATGATAGCAAATTTCATCTAGAGTAAGCAAAAGATGAAAAAGAAAAGGATCTTTGTCAAAAAATATTTAGGTTCCTTTATTTTCTAAAACTATCTAGTGAACTAACACACGATTAAAAGACTCGATGAATTATAGGTAAATTCATATGTGTAGGTACTTTGATTTCAAAGTATTCAAGTACCAATATGACATGAAATAAGTTAAAACCAGAAAATAGCTCGAAAATACTCTACGTGGAATAGAAACACTCCACATCAGATAACTCGGGAACACTCTCATATGGAACAAAAACACTCGACATCAGATAAGTCGGGAATATTCCTACATAAAACAGAAACACTCGACAGCAGAAGGCAAACGTTGTTCCTGGAAGTTAATTATCTATCGCCACTGAGTTTTAATCATCACTGTATTTTTTTTGTTTTTCTAGCTAACAAAAGAAGGTAAAAGGATTCTGGCCTCAGCCATTTTGGTTTTACTTGTAAATAGATATCTTCCGTTTGTGCCAGACCCATGTACATGTTTTGCACTCAGAAGAGTAAAATACTGAAGGACTACGTAATTACTTCAAGTTTAAATTGAAATATTATTAGCTTATTATTAAGTACAAAACTACACAATGGACCATCTGTTCTCTGACCACCGCTGTTTGTATCACACTGTTTGAAGCTACCATGTAAATAAAGTGATAAATGTTGCTGAAGTTTCTTTCACACACTGTTTGAAGCTACCATGTAAATAAAGTGATGAATTCTGCTAAAGTTTCTTTCACACACTGTTTGAAGCTACCATGTAAATAAAGTGATGAATTCTGCTAAAGTTTCTTTCACACACTGTTTGAAGCTACCATGTAAATAAAGTGATAAATGTTGCTGAAGTTTCTTTCACACACTGTTTGAAGCTACCATGTAAATAAAGTGATGAATGTTGCTGAAGTTTCTATCAAATACTGTTTGGAGCTACCGTGTAGCGAAAGTGATGAATACTGCTGAAGATTCTATTGTATATTGCTCGAAGTTACTTGTAACCAATGTGATGAAATCTGTTAAAGTTTGTATCGTACACTTTAAGTTACGTGTAGTAGCTAAAGTGTTGAATTCTGCTAATGTTTCGATCACATACTTTGTAGATAAATTGTTAATTTCTGCTTCGTTTTAAAGTTACTTTGTATCCAATATGGTAAGCTCTTGAAGTTCACCGTGTGACTAAATGATAACATCACTTTGTTGATTAATGTACATAATTTCTAAATACTATGTACTCATAAAGTTATGTGTTCTAACATTAATATATTCTCTCAAATATTATTGGTTACTAAAATCATTTCTACAGCCAAGTAACCAAGAATCTTAAAATAAATATTAATTTTAAGTTGATCGAATTTCAGGTTATCTTATACAATATAGTGAGCTTTGGTTTTTTAATTATTTAATAGAATGACACCATGAATTCTTATAGGACGTACAGGATTACGTTAGTGAGTTTATAAGCCTAAAGAAAGTAAGTTCCTTATTATATTGTCAGCTTATTATTAAGTAAAAAGTTACATAATGAGCTATCTGTTCTCTGCCCACCACGGATGTCAAAACTCGATTTTTAGCGTTATAAGCTTTCAGACTTACCACTAAGACACCTGGGGTCGAAACAAAAAGAGATCCTCAAAATTGGTTGAATTTAAGACTTAACTGAATGCGTAAGTTTCAAGTATTCACATCCCTTTGTGATCACAGACAGAAACGTTTTGAAATGATATGGTATAATATCAATATCCCTTGAGTATAGCTGAAGGAGTGCTTCTTTCTGATACGTTGTGCTAATAATAAATCATGTTTCCAACTGATACTGGTATCATGTAGCCGACATTAGTATTTATTTTCCTACCAAAGTGCTCTTTTAAGCTTTAGCTTGTATTTCCATTATAGAGTTTCATTTTCAAATAGGAAAGGTTAAGAAAGGGTGTTTTTAAACGTTAAATGAACTAATTAACATTTATATTATTCTTTCGATAAATGAAAATTTCAAGCAATTACGTGTAAACCTTATTCATGAACTTGGCACAAACGAATGATACCTATTTACAAGTAAAATCAAAATACCTAACGTTAGGCCCCCCAGTAGCACAGCGGTATGTCTGCGGACTTACAACGCTAGAATCCGGGTTTCGATACCCGTGGTGGGCAGAGTACAGATAGCCCTTTGTATAGCTTTGTACTTAATTACAAACAAACAAACCTAACGTTAGAATTTTCCTGTATTCTTTCTTCGCTGGAAGAAAACAAAATTAAATACAGCGACGATGAAAATTCACTGCATATTTATAATCAACTTCTACCAATAATAAATCTGTGTCCAGGAAAGACGCTTACTTTTTGGTGTTGAGTGTTTTTATTCTACGTGAGAATATTCCCGAATTATTTTGTGACTTTACTTATTTCCTGCCACACGGCATGATGGACTGTTTCAGATAAATCGGCATTATAAAATCTTGTATGTCTCTTGAGCTCTCGAATTCCGTATTATATTGATTTTGTTGTTTCCTCTCTCCAATGTATTAGAGTCCACATTCACAAGTTATGTTGTTCATACTCTTCATTGAGTCGTTCGATGATATGGTATGCAACAGCATTGTTTTGTGGTTTGGGAAGACTGTTCTGACTTTATGCTCATTGCAAGCCTGTTACATGATTTCAGAGAGACCTTTAGCATTGAGAAATATGACTATATTTCTGTCATTGCCTTCCTGTTTCTTCATATTCATTTTCTTCTTTCCACTGACATTAGTTGCAGGGATGCATTTTTCATAAGTCCGCTTAGCATCATGTACGAAATTTGGAACCTTTCTTGAGTGAAATTGAAAGAGAATAATACAGACCAGAATTATTTTTATGCTTTCCAGTTATCATTACTTCATGTCGGTCTTCTACAAGATGCGAGCTTGCTTAATTGTATCTTTGTAACTATGGCATTTGTGCAGCTGAGAAAGTTTGTTGCTATTTGACAATACAGGCTGTTTGGTTTTGATGTGTAGTTTACGTTACATTTTCTTCATTGAAATTAACGCTTTAACGAAAAAAATATATTGATAAATAAATAGAGAATATTATCATCATTCTGTGTCTTGTGTTTATTTATATGATTTAGATATGATTTAATAAACTAAATATACAAAATTTTAATTTTTTATAACATCAGTACAGCAGTCGAAACAACTACAGAAATAAGAGTGATATGTTTTTAAATAAAAGAGTTGAACACGTTTCTTCAAGACAACATTTGACGTTTGTTCTTTATCAACTAGAAACAACTCTACTAAAACATGGTTTAAATATAAACATATTAACCATCCGTGTAAATGTTTACATAACCAACAAGGAGTAGTACTTACCACAAATATTTCTTATATCCATGCTGAACTTATTGCGTTACAAAACACGGGTTTTGTAGGTAAATATATCAAAGGTTAAAAAGTAGTATGAATAATTTAGCATAATTGTTATATAAAATGATAGGTTCGGAAAACAACCAATAAACTTGCTTTTAATTTCGTCCTCAAAACTGGGAAAAGAGGTCACGTTTCTCGTACAACTTTTTTTATTTTATCCAGTAGAAAGCTGGCTGTCCATATACAACTTTGTAAAAAAGGCAAGCCTGATAACGAAGCCTAGTTTGGCTAACTCGCGTGCATCGATTTCTTCTTCGTCTCTTGTAACCTTACAGTAATCGTGCTAGAAACAAGTAGATAACTTTAACATTTATTTAGGTTAATATGATCATTCCAAGCAAAACTTTCGAAACGACTTTGGAAATTTAAAATAATAAACAAATAAGTTAATGAAAATTTTAGCCATTACCATAATACTCTGATGAAATATTTTGTCGTAATAATTACTCTGTATCTTTGTTGCATTTTCTGAGTATGTCAATTTTGATACACAAAAAACCGTTTGGACCACCATGTACTGAAGAAGATATACGGAAGCTATTTATGCAACTTTACACTCGAGATATTATTTTGAAAGTAGATTATGTGTTCTCTAGAAATGTTTCTAAAAATCCCCATTTCAAATGCTGTTCGCAGATACACGTTTTAACATATTAAACACTCCTCTATAGTATTGCAATAGATTAAACACTTGAATAATTTATTTCAATAAATTAGACACTTACATTTACTGTTCTGATATATTAAACACTTGAATAATTTATTTCAATAAATTAGACACTTACATTTACTGTTCTGATATATTAAACACTTGAATAAT
>NW_013666857.1:265917-266968 GCF_000517525.1 Limulus polyphemus | reverse complement strand
TACATTTACTGTTCTGATATATTAAACACTTGAATAATTTATTTCAATAAATTAGACACTTACATTTACTGTTCTGATATATTAAACACTTGAATAATTTATTTCAATAAATTAGACACTCACATTTACTGTTCTGATATATTAAACCATTTAAAATAGTATTTCATACCATGCATTTTCTATCTTCTTATTTTAATATAGAATTTTTCTGAAGTTTTCGCTTATTCTGAATTTATAGGTTTTTCGCATCACATTTGGACCAGAAAAACATTAAGTTGGTTTCCTTCTAGCCACTTTTCTTGTTCTCCAGATATAATACCTTCTCCACTTATGGGGATATTACTGTAATGCTACATATTCTACAAGACGGCGAACGACAACAGTGTCCTTTCCTGATAGACTACGTTATTCCTAGACATTACAACCACCCCTATGTTAAATGAGAATGACGGGATACTTGAGTAACGCTAGTCGCTATGGGCAAGCACGAAATTTTCAATTTATTAAGGTTCGTTGGATTCATGGTATTCTACAAGGTTTCTAAAGATAGTCGGCTGACGGGAAAACACCTTTAAAGAATGAAATTTTTAAATTAATTCAAAGATATAGTGCCCTCTGCAATAATGCATACTGTGTTTTGTGTTATTGAATAAAAGAGATTTGTCATTCTGTTTTATATATCATGTTCAATCTCATTATTTTTCTTAACTAAAAACTCAGATTACTTCGTTATTTGTCCTGCTCGGTTCTCCCACTACAAAGTGGACAAATCTAACACTTTTCTGAGTAAATAATTTAATCCGAGAATAAAAATCAATACATTACAAGAAACCCTAAATAAAAGAAAATATTGCACAGTGTTAGAGACAACAAAACATATAAGGGTGACTTATTGCACAGTATTAGAAACAGTTGTACGGGAGAAGGTTGACATATTGTACAGTCCTAGAAACAACTATATATATAAGGGTTACATATTGTACAGTCCTATAAACAACTATATAGATAAGGGTTACATATTGTACAGTCCTAGAAACAACTAAACTGAGTG
>NW_013666857.1:244343-265120 GCF_000517525.1 Limulus polyphemus | reverse complement strand
GGGGTTCGAACCCGCGACCCTCAGATTAGGAGTCGAGCGCCCTAACCACCTGGCCATGCCACGCCACTTATGTGATCAAACGTTAAAATGTAGAGTTACTATGTTTGTTGATGATACAGCATTAATTTCTAGCTCTGATAAAACAGAAGAATTACAGTTGCAAATTAATAATGAGTCGCAAATAGTAGGAACTTTCTTTTTAAAATAAAGTATATATTAGTATAACTTGTTTAGATATTTATACTAATAGAATACAGGGATTAAAATATGAAATTCCAATAATTAAAAAGAAGGTTATGCATAAAAATTTTGTTATTAATATTTAATGATTTACTTTTCACTGTGAATGAGCTAAAAGCTCTCTTGTGTAATATATATAATTTAACTTGTACTGTACTGTATTGTGTATTATATTTATAAATTAATTTATATTGTATTGTATAAATTTTTGAAATAAAGTAATATTAGTGAAATAATTATATAGCATAAAGGCTGAAGTAAAATTACATGCAAATCAGAAGGATTTTTAAAAACAAGATAAGATTTATAGCAAACAACTAAGAATGGCTGAAATAGTGCTACTTGTAAAGATGAAGGATTTATACTAGAAACAAGGTAAATTTTATATCCCAAAGAAATGGCTGTAGTAATGTTACGTCAAATCAAATGACTTATAAAAACCTAATAATTTTGTACCATATGCTACAGTGAGTACAGATAGAGAACAAACCTATGATTTATAAGTACCTCCGTATCTGTTAGAGATAGCAGCAAGTAAACTTTAAAGCTCATTCTGTTATTCAGGCTAAGCCTAACTTACCAAGGAATACGTTACTGTCACAGGAAATAATGAAAACAATTCTCACATCGAAGTTCTCAACCAAAAACTTAATACCATCACGAACAAAGCAGATGACCTTTTAACAAATTTATTTTCAGTTAATATTAATAAAATAGAAAAAAAATTAGTCTATCTCAATAATAGATTGAAAGTTTCTTTGTGCAGTAGTACCACATGATAGATAGTAGAGCGGCTCAGTTGCATTGGTTTACTTTATCATACCCTTGAAGTATGTCATGCACACCTATAAACATCAACATTCATAGCTCGATTCAGACATGAGTATTACTTTGTAACAGCTATAGATGTAATGAAGCAAGTTTCTTTATCATATCGCACAATGAAGAATTAGGTTAGGGTATAATCAGCTTATTAGCTTATATTAATAACTATCAACTTGCATCCACATCTTTCCCAAGCAGCTCAACTGTGAAGGCAGGATGGATATAGCAGTAACAACTTCGTATAATTTTAGTTGTCTAATTTTGTTAAATAAAACTGAATAAAGGTAAACAAAATGTCTTTAAAATACATCGAGTCATCACGATGGGTCTTTTAAAATGTCATCCATTTACTATTTTTAATTTAAATGTTTTTTCATTTTGAACGTTTTAGCAACTCATGACCCTGATTACATATTCTAAAGATACTAATAATTATCAAACTCGTGTTTTAAACACACGATTCACTCCTAACATATCAGTCATCCCTGATTACATATTCTAAAGATACTAATAATTATCAAACTCGTGTTTTAAACACACGATTCACTCCTAACATATCAGTCATCCCTGATTACATATTCTAAAGATACTAATAATTATCAAACTCGTGTTTTAAACACACGATTCACTACTAAGCTTCTACTTTAATACATTTTCCCACTGATGGCCTTGTACTGTGAAGATGTCATTTAATCGCAATTTGATCATACAGGTATTTATAGACTCTTCTGAGAGGTGCTTTGATCATATTAACCACCTCTAACTAAGTGCTTTGATCATATTAACCACCTCTAACTACGTGTTTTGATTATATTAATTACCTCTGACTACGTTTGTAATCACAGAGATCTCTTATCAGTACGCACTATGAATATATTATTCGGCATCATTGTTCACTTGATATGATCTCGTTGGTCACCTGTGATGTCGTACTCTGAATAAATTAGTTACTTTTCAGTACCTACTCTAAATATTTAAGTTAATCTCGTCTACGTGGTCTATTAAAATGTATGACCACGTATTCTGAACAATCCAGCTATTTTTTGAATTTTTTAAGTACTGATATACAACGGTCTTACTTACACTACATAGCGTACTGTAATTTTATACACAAAACTCATCGTTTTCTGACTAACGCATAATATTAATGGTGTTTTAGAACACTTCAAAGTTGGGAAAATCAAATTGTGCCTTACATCTAATAGTGGCCTAAAAGTCAAGGTTTGTTAGGCCATCTAAGACTAATAACATGTCTACGCTACAAGTGAAAGAAGTACATGTTAAAACTTCAAAGTGTGCAGAAGCTCCTCATCGCACATCTATCCAAGTGAGTTGAACATCTTAATTTTTCTCAAAGATGTATAAAGGCATCATTGCTTGACACGCAACAAAATGTTACTGAAGTTCAACTTGGAACCTTTTAAATATATACTCGGTGAAGTGGGGTGGGGGGGGGGACTCGTGCTTCGAGTATGTAACAATTTTTTTGTTGTTGTGATATTTTGTATCTGAATACAGAAAGATCATAAGATGTAAAATCAATACTGTTTATTTAAAATAATTCAAACAGTTAAGTGACCTGCACCGACTACTCACCTATGAGGTTCGGTACGTAGAGTTCTGAACGAATTTGATGACCGTGCGGGGCGTCCTAAAGACTGCAAGGTTAAGCCTATTGCACAACAAGTGATATCCACGAAACACCTCTACTACAAAATACACTTTAAGCCGAATGATCTGATCAAAAATGAGAAACCGATCGATTTATCTAGTAAGATACATCATATCTAACGATGCTTTCAGTGCATGGGTATCAGGGGCAAGTATTAAAACTTGGTGATATTGTTCCTAGGTTCCTACTCAACAGCCTGACGGTACCGGTACTCTAAGTGTCTATTAATATATGAACAAATTCACATATAAAATCTTAACACATAAATACTGCTTTCTGAGATGGGGTTCTAAGGGATGACAGATCCATTCCTCAAATACCCTTCCCTATGCAATACATAGTATAGTACTATCTACACTGACCTCTTCCTTACGCATATGGTGACGTCATCCGTCCTTCCCTGCTCCTGATTTTATTGATGAAGTTTAAAACGCTTCCCACCCACATAAGGTAACATCGTCTGTACTTCCCTACTGATGATTTTACTTTTGGATAGTTTAATGAAGTTTAAAACACTTCCCACGCACAAGATACTTAGTCTTTTAATTACATAGCTGAAAACGTATTTCTTAATTTTATTATTTGTGATAATGAAAACTCTTGAAGTTTACCATGTGACTAAATGATAACATCACTTTGTTGATTAATGTACATAATTTCTAAATACTATGTACTCATAAAGTTATGTGTTCTAACATTAATATATTCTCTCAAATATTATTGGTTACTAAAATCATTTCTACAGCCAAGTAACCAAGAATCTTAAAATAAATATTAATTTTAAGTTGATCGAATTTCAGGTTATCTTATACAATATAGTGAGCTTAGTTTTTTAATTATTTAATAGAATGAAACCGTGAATTCTTATAGGACGTACAAGATTACAAAGTTATTTTACATGCCCAAAAAAAGTAAGTTCCTTATTTTAGGGATAACATATATAGAACCTTTCAAGCTCCTTACAACAAAATATCTAGATTTTCAGTATGCACAGCGCGTTCTAAAAATCAAGAATTCCCACTTTTTTGCGTGAGGTGTAAGAAAATCCATGAAATCATGAGTTTTTTCATAACCAATTGATTAATTTGTTGAACACCACAATCTTTCGGTCATCCATAGCGTCATAAAGCCACGTGACATTGTGATAAATACAATATATTTCAAGTGACCACGCCTTGCACGTGACGTCTTTTCAAAACGTTTCCGCAGCGTTAAAGACATGTGAAAACGAAAAAAAAAGTCGTGAATTAATCAATTGTCATTATCATGAACTGGCTCAGTGTTGGTTTTTAAGATGAAATGTTCATGAAATATCCGACACAGGAAGTTAATTTAAAAGCCTTGTTACTCGCATTGACCAGCTTTAGAAACAGCTGATGACGTTGATGTTTCGTCATTAACTTGAAAAAACGCAAGTTTCCTACAACGTAGCTGAAGCTTGTAGATTTTTGAAGAAAGACTTTTCCTAAGCTGTCTTAAGAGCTAGTTATTATTACTCTATTCAAGGGTTAATAATATTGGTAGCAATGAACGTGTTAAGTATAAGTCTGACGTAGTGGCATAAGTATAGTTTAACTGCTTCACAATAAATTAGGATGAGCCCGTTTTCTTGCTTGTTTTAGAGTTTTCGAGCAAAATTACAGCGAGGGTTTCCTACGCAACAGCCAGTCAATAGCTGGTATACCCAAACTTTGGGTATACTCTTGTCTGACTATCACTCTCATATCACACCCATGACCCTGAAATGCGTAGCGCTTTTTCGCATCGGGGTCGCGAGACATGAATTCTAAGATTCACACGGGCAATAAACACTAGACCAATTAGGTTAAATAACATTCCGACGTAGTTGAATAGGCTTGTTTGTTTTGTTGAATTTCGCGCAAAGTTATTCGAGGACTATCTGCGCTTGCTGTCCGTTATCCAACTCTTTGGTCTATTTTTGTACCAACTAATAGTGGGGTTCACCGTACCATTATAAGAGTCCCCATGAAAGGAGGAGCATGTTCGGTGGCGGGATTCTATACCGCGACCGGCAGATAGCGAAGTGGAAAGAACAATTTTAAACTACAACAGATTAAGTTAGGCAAAGTTAAACTGTAATACATTAAATGAAGTATCTTAAAGTAGAACACATTTTATTGAGCTATGTAAAAAATGACAACTCGGTGAACATCAGGTAAAGATATACTGCAACCCAGTGCACCATGTAAAATTCAGACTTCAATACAGAGAATTAAGTAAAGTTAAAATTTCAGAATATTATATTAGTTCATTTGCAACTCAATGAATCTGGTAAAGTTAAACAGCCATACAATGAATTAGGTTAAGTTAAACAACCAAACAGTGAACTAGATAAAGTTAAACTGTCACACAATGAATTTACTGATATTTCTTTCCTGTATTATCGTTTTTGTATCCATTACTGATTACACAGGCCTATGAATTTAAACTTCATAAAAGTTGTTTTCCATATTCCAGCTACCCAGATTTCGAAAATAATATTCTTTTTTTCTGTCACGTAAGGATTTTTTACAATTCTGAAATAAAAAACAACAAATTCTTACTTAGATCAAATTATTATTTCGTTTACCACAAAGAACATTTTTTATTATTTTGTTTGAAACAAAAATACAAACAAACTGAAGAAAAGGGAAGAATACTGATGTCAAACGAATATGCATCCTCATTAATCCTGAGTTTTTTTGGTTAAATCTACGTCTTTTAGTTTCAAAACTGTGTGTGTTGTGGTCTTTCTTTTATATATTGTGTTATGATGCTTTGTGAAAAAAATCTGTATGTGATGGATTAAAATGGATATCATTTTCTGATTCAGCGTGTAGGAATTACTGTAGAACATGTAAAAAAGGTAAGAACGATGTTCATTACATTCACTTTATTCCATTTATTGCATTACTATTACTTTACTCCATTTATTGCATTACTATTACTTTACTACATTTACTACATTACTACATTTATTACATTACTATTACTTTACTACATTTATTTAATTACTATTACTTTACTACATTTATTAGGTACAACCCATTATAATTAACTAACAAAGGTACCCGCAAATGTCGGACTTAAAACGTATAGATACAAATGGGGGCGTAGCACACGAATTACCTGGCTGTGGGTGTCATGAAACGTCATTTTCGTTTGGAATCGGCTACACGTATTTTGCTACCGACCTTTTCAGTCATTTGAGTTCTATTTTGCATAATTAAAACGGTAAAATTGTAACGGCTTCCAAACTTCATTCAGTTCGTCTATTGATAGACGAGCCCCCCAGTAGCACAGCGGTATGTCTGCGGACTTACAACGTTAGAATCCGGGTTTCGATACCCGTGGTGGGCAGAGCGCAGATAGCCCGTTGTGTAGCTTTGGGCTTAATTACAAAAAAAAATTGATAGACGAACAAGTCTTTTTCATGTGTTATATATTATAAAACGGCGACTGGGGAAAGCTTAGTTCGGCCATTTTCAGTTAATGGAAATATATTACATCGAAAAGCCATACGACTAAGTTGGTCCCTCCAGTGGGTCAGCGGTAAGTTTACAGAGTTACAACGCTAAAATGCGGGGGTTCATTTCCTGCAATGGATAGAGAATAGTTAGACTATTGTGTAGCTTTGCGCTAAAAAAAATACAAACGAGAAGATTATATTTTCTCTTTGTCCCGTTTTTTATCTTCTTGCCAATAGCGTGATACTTAAACTTCCACGTTTACTTTACGATATTAATCTAAAGGACTTTAAAATGTGTGAATTCGACCATGGGAAACGTGATTTCAAGCTTTTTTCTTACTCAAAAATAGTAATTTACATTCGTACCGTGTACGTCTAAAATTGTAATGTTTATGCAAACTGTGAACAGTTCTTTATATACCAAACTCCAAAGCAATGTTTTTGAAAGGTTTACCATTGATTTGTTCCGGTACGAAGTAAAGTACAGAGAAACGTGTAAACTAAGTATAAAACTACATACACTGTAGCATACAGTTCCAAGAAAAACCGTTCTTATGGAATAAACTATTCGTAGATTAAACTTTGGAATCTATATTTGAAACCATATTTTCTTAAAGTATATGTTTACATCTCAAAAACTGTGTATAAAATACTAATATGTAGTTTTACATTTCACTAATATATGTAATGACTACCTTAATAAGGTGAATCACGTTTCTGCTACAGCAGATATTATTTCTGAACAATGGCGAAATAATTTAATTAGTCATAAACGCTAAAGCAATATTAAAATAACTATAACTATATAAAATAACTATATATAAATGTTTTCAAAGGATACAATTTATGTGGTCACAACTGATATAAATAAACATTTGATATCTGTTTATGTAATGAAATGTAAAGAAAAAATGATAACAAAATGCTCTTATTTTCTTCAAACTGATAAAATATGAACTAATTATATATTAGAAGTTGTGAAAACTAGTTATTTCCATATGATAATTGTTTTTTTCCATGCATAAAGCAATTTTACTCATAATTTTAAAATGGTCCTGAACCTTTATTTTTCATTCTTTATTGCAGTTGAATATTTCCAATTCGTTAACCTCAATAAATCAGTTGTTTTGAAAGAGCAGCTCAACAAGTTCTAAAAAATAAACTTTTTAAAGATGTCTTTAATTAAGTGAGAAATTCAGCGGAAAATGCCACGAATTATTGAAAAGCATAGATGGAATAAACAAACTTTATGCTTTATCCTTATTGTACTTTTAATTGTTTTCCATTGGTTAAATGTAAGATCACGTGCGGCGAGAACTGAGCTTATTACAGACAGTCTTTTATCCAACGTGATCAATAGAGAACAAAAAAAGTATAAATTATACAAAATACAAAACGGTAAATAATAATAAATGTCTCGAACTGTTGTCATAGCAACGATATTAAACACGCAGAATCTGTTTTCACAGTCAAGTTATATATGGTTATGCATATATATATGAACCGATTTACGTCACTCCTTTCTTTTAAAATGAACTAATTCGGGTATATGTGTTCTTCAGCAACTTGGAAACATCTGAAGTAATTACTACTATCATGAAAATACTTTTACTTCTCTATTCGAGGTTCACAGAATTTAGTGAAAGAAGCAGATAGATTCATGTATACAGATATCGGGTTTCTAATTTTAAGTAATTTTCCACCATAGAACATTAGTTACCCATTATCGGTTAACATTTTACTTCTAATAATATACAATAATTAAAAAAAAAGCTGATTTGTTATGATTTTGTTTGTTGTTAAGCACAAAGTTACACATTTGGCTATCTGTGCCGTGCACGCCACGGATATCGAAGCCTAGTATTTAACATCGTTAGCCATCAGACTTACTCCTGAATTAATGTGAGTCAATTTATTATGATTAGATCTGTACTTACAGAAGCGTGTCTTTCCAGCATGGATGTTAGCATGAGATTTCTAGACAGTAGGATTAGTGCTGCTTATCCCATGTGGATCCTAGCATGATATTTCTAGGCAGTAGGATTAGTGCTGCTTATCATATGTGGATCCTAGCATGAGATTTCTAGGCAGTGGGATTAGTGCTGCTTATTCTATGTGGATCCTAGCATGATATTTTTATACAGTAGGATTAGTGCTGCTTATCCTATGTGGATCCTAGCATGATATTTCTAGGCAGTGGGATTAGTGCTGCTTATTTTGTGTGAATGTTAGCAAGATATTTCTGAACAGTGGAATTAGTGCTGCTTATGATGTATGGAAGCTAACGTGAGATTATTTGGCAGCGGAATTAGTGCTGCTTATCCTATACGGAGGTTAACATTATATGTCTGGATAGTAAGATTAGTACTGCTTATCCAGTAAGGAGGTTAGCATGAGATTTACAAGTAGTAAGCTTTGTTAGTTTTTTCCAAAGGGAAGAATAAAATTAAGTTTTAAACAGAGTTCTCAAGAAATACATAGATAGTCCCTGAACTTTTGCTAAATGGCCAATCACTGATAAGCGATGATATAATTCAAATATTGTGTGAATAACAAAATCAGCTTTGAAAACAAACGACATGTTTGAAATGATGTAAAACATATTGAATTAAGTTCTTAATATTTAGCGCCGTTGACAAAGATCGTTTCACTACGGAGGTTGAGTACTCTATATTAAATTGATTATGGAAGCTCGTCACATTTTTACAGTTAATGTTCTCATGCCTGGTCATGCTCTATTGGATGACCGTGCATCTTGACAATAACCCTACATCGTAATTTCCATTACACAAAGGTCCAATGTAAAGCTGCCATATCCGAAGTGAACCCCCTTCTCACTGGTGTTTTTCATAATTTATTTAGTATAAGAGGGCGGCGGTTCCCAGCGCCCATTCCAAACAGTTTGATTAGCACAGAAAGCCATAGGCGCTGCGTCATGCAAATTGACCAGTATGTCTTCGTATGGAATAACATGAATATTCCTTTCATTCTCCAGCTGCTTAAGGTATACAACAGTTGAATGGGTATGTCGTGGAAGCAACTTATAAACATGTGACTCGTGTCGCTTTTCCAGATGGAGATCCTTCTTGATTATGTTGCGTACTGTTGGTTGAGAGACATGGACGAGTTTTACTACAACTAGGGTATGACTTGCTACAGGTTTCTTTCTGAATAGTTCTGGTGCCTCAAGTTGATCCATATTTCTTTGTTTTCTAAAAGTAGTAAGTACAAGGGCTTCCAATTTTAAGTAATTTTCCAACATAGAACATTAGTTGCCCATTATCGGTTAACATTTTAGATCTAAAAAAATGTACAATTATAAAATAAGCTGATTTGTTATGATTTTGTTTGTTGTCAATCACAGTCACACACTTGGCTATCTGTGCCTTGCACACCACGGGTATCGATACCCGGTATTTAACATTATAAGCCATCAGATTTGCTGCTGAACCACTGATATCCCCATTTTGTAAATTATAGATACCCGATCTGCACACAGGTAACGTACAGGACAAGGTAAAGATCCCCACGACAATATATATGTATATAGATTGATAATAAATCGAGATGTCAGATTTGAGAGTGATAATGCTACTGAGCAAGTAAGTTGGGAAATCATATTGCTACTACCCCTGACCCTAATATTACTTAAATTAGCTGACGTAACTATGATTTCTAAAACTGAGGGGTTCACAACATTTCAATTCTCACTTTATTAAAAGTACTCGACATACGAAATCAACTAGGCCCGGCATGGCCAGGTGGTTAGGGCGCTCGATTCGCAATCTGCGGGTTGCGGGTTCGAATCCCCGTCACACCAAACATGCTCGCTCTTTCAGCCGTGGGGGCGTTATAATGTGACGGTCAATCCCACTATTTGTTGGTAAAGGAGTAGCCCAAGAGTTGGCGGTGGGTGGTGATGACTAGCTGCCTTCCCTCTAGTCTTACACTGCTAAATTAGGGACGGCTAGCGCAGATAGCCCTCGTGTAGCTTTGCGCGAAATTAAATAAAAAAACAAACGAAATCAACGAACATGTTCATAACAGCGGAATTAATACTTTACTGAAAATATCCGATGTACTTAACCAGAATACAATGCTATCCTATGACAGATCGTAGTGAAAGGTTTTAACGGTTAAATGTAGAACTACAAACAATCAAGACACTTCCACTTTCCAGTTTTTGTCCAACACCTGGAATCGCAAGTACTTATCAAGTCTTATACCTTGGTCTGATTAAAGGATTTTGTTTTCCTCATGAAATTTAACAAGTACATTATCCCCCAAAGCTATTACAAATTTTCTCTGAGCTACAGCCGAAAATGCCTATAGATTTAGTTGAAGCTTATTGCGTTATTAAAACTCACCAGGGAAAGTTTCCATCGACCTTCAAAGTTTCTTTGTAATATTCAATTAGGTTTTCGTCATTTCACTATGTAAATATCCCTGCAGCTACTATCTAGTGAAATTAACTTTTTATTTTACTAAAAGTAAAAATATATATTATCATATTTATTGTAAGGAAAAGAAGCAATAATTAATTCTAAACATTTTATGTTAATTTATTTCCTTGCCAGATATGCTAAGTTGTAAAAGTAGACAGAATTATAACTGTCTCTAATCTTTCCATACATAGACAGAGAACATCTAGGGCCTAATTATTAATGAGCAGAGAAAGCTTGGTAACAAAAGCAACTACATAGATTGGTAGCTGTCATTTTCACATTCAAGTTTCCAGATATATAACTATATAATTCATCATACTTTTTACGTTCACTTACATGAATAGAGAACTTCATTGTGAATTATTCACGGAGTTCCATCTTCCTTGAAAGCACGTTCTCATACATTCTACTTCCGAACTTTCCAAGTAACGATTATACAAACGACAGCTTTTAATACAACACACACAAAACATCGTGTACACGTCTATTCATTTGGTTCCATGAGGCTTAGTGAAACACAGCTAAATGTTTAAAAGTCCTACTAGAATCCCCTTCATAATGACGTATTTAATGGTATCGCAGCTGAATTTAACATAACATATAAGGTTTCTAAATTATTACGACGAATAACAAATTATAATAATTTGTAATGCTATATTCTTATTTTTTATTACCATTTGTTCTTTATTCAAACTAGGTGGGGCTTTAAAGAATTATACTAGCATACCTTTAATGTAATTGAGCTGAGTTTTAAACAATATACTATTATTTTGTTAATTAATGGAACGTTAATGTCATGTGGTTAAAGCTGAAACAGTTGTACTAATATGTTTTTTGATTATAAAGACGTTACTGTAATTGAGTTGAGCTATAAACAAGATGTAAGTATTTTGTTAATTAATGGAACGTTAATGTGTGTAGTTAAAGCTGAAACAGTTGTACTGATACGTTTTTTTTATTATAAGAACGTTACTGTAATTGAGTTGAGCTATAAACAAGATATAACTATTTTGTTAATTAATGGAACGTTAATGTGTGAAGTTAAAGCTGAAACAGTTGTACTAATATGTTTTTGATTGTCAGGACGTTAGTTGGGTTGAGCCTTTACCAAGATACTATTACCTCGTTAAGTGGAACGTTAATGTCATGTGTTTAAAGTTGAAATAGTTGTATTAATATGTTTTTGATTGTCAGGAAGTTAGTGTAATTGGATTGAGCCTTAACATTATACTAATATTTTTATAATCAATAGGATTTTGATGTAGCTGGTTATATTATAAAATAACGTTATTAACGAGTTTTAATTATTAAGACTTTAATATTTCTGTTTAAGGCTTTAAAATAGTTTTCTAGCAATTCTTTAACTTTTGAAAGTTTAAAAAAATGAGTTGAATTTCACTATAGTTTTACCTTTTCGTTATTAAGATTTCAATGAAACGCAGTTAGAATTCAGGAAGTAATATCAATATATCTGTATTTATTGAGACTTGACAGTAAGAATATTTTAGGTTTCACATAAGTTTCATTAGCCTTCTTGGTATAGTTTGGATTATCACTTTATCAGGACTCCACACGCACGTTAAATTAATTCCTTTGAATAAGTAAAACAAAATTATTACGTAATTTGTCAAGTGATCGCGTGAGATCTATCAACGAGAAGATATGGTCATATCATGGTCAGTTCGCAAAACAAGCTTACAGGGCAAATGATGTTGGACTTTAGACTAGTTGAGCAATTATTCTATTAGAGGATAAGATTAGTTTATCCCAAGTCGCATCGTACACAGGACATACAAACACTCACATAAAGCAATGGATAACCAGTCTGAAAATTGATTCTTCATGATACAAACAGGATAGTAGTTGTGCATAGTGAACAAACTTTGGACAGTGAATGTGGTCTGAAGAAATGCGTTCATCCCTTTTTTTTGTTGTTGTTTCTTTGGAAAAGCAAATAATGTTTAGAGTGTATCTGAACATTAATGCAGATGGTGTCCACTCCACAATAATGAATTTCCACCGTGATAAAACCGCACTCGCAATGTTCCTTAATGTTTATTAAAAGACATGACAGTAACTCCATCTGTCTTCTTTGACCAACAGAATCACTATATTCAGACCATGATCGAATGAGTATCTTTGAGATAAAATTCAATATCACGTTTGCCATTACGATTCATTCCTGACGTATATTAACTAATTCCTGACATACTCCTAGACAAATAACCAAAATTGAACAAAACCCTTCCGGCATCGTGTGGGGTATATGCCGCACAATGCTATTCATATTCTCTATACTATTATCTTGGCTGGAGACTGTTCAACCGAGTACAAGACCAGATGCCGTATATTATGATATGTTGTACATTTAAAACCTAAATCAGTACTCATGCATGTGGACCTTAGCAATTCGTGCTATATAATGTTATATGACGTCTACGAAGATAAATGAAGTACAAAGGTATAGGTTTGAATTTGATGACGTAATGAATACATAATTTCATTGAACTGCTGTACATTTACAATAAAGTCTTCTTCATTACCCATTCAAGCCGTCTCCAAACTTTTAAAGGTATGGGCTATAAGAACTTCAATATGACAAGGTTGAAGTGCTTCTGAGTTGGAAGTTTTTAAATGGTTAATTGTGGACTAAGGAAGGTTTCCTGACGTTAGAGAGTTTCTGAGTTAGTGAATATTAAGAAGGGGCCGAATTCAAATCAGTGACTCTGCTGACAGCCAACTAAGCTACTACTTGATGAATATCTGCAGTTTTCGCTACAGTTGTTTGTTTGTTTTTTTGTTTTTTGAATTTCGCGCAAAACTACACGAGGGCTATCTGCGCTAGCCGTCCCTAATTTTGCAGTGTAAGACTAGAGGGAAGGCTACAGTTGTTATTAAGGATATGTCAATCAGCTTGTAAAGCTACTACTTGATGAATGTCTGCAGTTTTCGCTACAGTTGTTATTAAGGATATGTCAATCAGCTTGTAAAGCTACTACTTGATGAATGTCTGCAGTTTTCGCTACAGTTGTTATTAAGAATAAAATTATAAACAGGTTCTTTCTAATCATCTGGAGTATAAAGGTCATTATTTTCTAACGTTTTTATCAAAATTTACCTAAAAATGTAAAATCCTGTGTTCACAAGTCACTGTGTAAATGTAATTTCTTTATTTACCAGTTTATTTTCAGTGTATTATTAACTTCTGACCAAAGTAAGTCGCCTACATGGATGAGAACCACAATTAACCCAGTAAATACCACTGTTACTTTGTAATGATTAGAATACAATGATATATCAGTTTGGTATCCTCGCTGTTATCAATATTTTCAACCATAATATTTCAGCTTATGATGCTTTTGTTTCTTTTTTCAGTGCAAAGCTACACAATGGACTATGTGTACTATGTTCGCCGCGGTGAATGGAACTCCAGATATATTTAATAAAAGTAAAAAAAAAAATATATATATAATAAATTTTATGTTTTACTTTATTACGTTATTATGATATGAGGCTAGAGTGTAGTGTGCATGATATCAAAAATAAAACGACATCATGAAACCTTAGTCTTAATGCGTTATCTGGGGTACGGGTTATACATAACCATGGTAACCCAGATGTATATGGAAACGATGAATAGCAAAGCAGTAATTTATACATTAGTATATTTTCCTTTAAAATATTCATCTTGAAATTACAAGTACGTGAACTTATTTATCTGTCTATCCATACAAACAGGAAGAGAAAGTGCATCGTATTTTGAACGTTACTTGTTGTATAATGAAACGGTGTTACGTTTAACCTCCGGACGTTATGTCTCGTTTCCTAAAATTGTGAGTGTTGAACATTATTGTGACGTCAATAACATATCTGGCGATATTAAATTGAGTAAAGCAGACCCCGAAACTACCTATTACTTCAAACCAAGTTCCAGTTAGCGTTTAAAAATACTAAATTATAAACAACTCGTTATCGTATGTATACATACATTGTGGATTTAATATTTGAAGCCTATTTTATTTTGAAATACTGTTCTTTAGCTAACAGCTTTTTCTCATTTTTTTAACCCGTTAGGAGCAATTTCATATTGAAGTCATACTATTTTATGTCCATACGCGTGACATAGGGTTGCATAGGTAAATCTATATAACACACCGACTATGTTAATTTTAAAATCTAAAAGCAAGAGTAACACAACAACACTGCTCTGCCTTGGTTGAATCTTTGAATTCACAACAAGTAGTCCAGAAGTCATTCATTATATTTCCAGTAAAATTTAATATTCTTAAGACATTCGACTACTGCTATTTTTTTCATTCTATCACATACATACCTGTTCTTCGCTCAGGTAGCAGAGAATCCCTTATTTTTTATTATTTTCTGTGATTTACTCGGATAACACATACAACTTTGTACATATGGTTTACTCATGTGACATAGAAGCCCTTGTACTCTATTCTAGTCGTAGTTTACTCAGTTAGTACCGAAACCTTTTTTCCTTTTTAATCTACTTCTGATTTACTTAGGTGGCCTGAAAACTCCTGTTCTTTGTTCAAACACTTGTTCATTGAAGCAACACAGAAACCTATTTTCTTCTTTATATCTCTCATTTACGTATGTGGTATGTTCTTCGTTCTACTTTTGTTTTATTCAGTACCACAGAAACCCCTCAGTTGTTCCTATGATTAGTAGCCTATATGATCACCTAAGACTAATTAATGATAATTTACTAATTAATTATTAAACTTAGGTGATCGTATAAACTTCAAACCATGATAACGGTTGATGTCTAATCGCTTCTATTTGTATGTTACCGTAAGTACGTCTTAAGTTCTTCATTCCATGTCAGATTTATTCAAGTATCACAGAAACCTCCATTGTTTCTTCACTCGCTGCTGTACTCAGGTAACACAGAAACCACTGTTCTTTGAGCCTTGGTTGTTTATTCAATATATACCAAAACCCCTATCTGTCATCCTATATCTGGTTTATTCAGGCAATACGGAAATTCCTTGTTCTTTATTCTACTTCTGTTTTATTCGGGTAGCACAGAAAATCCTCACTTATTGATTTCATTTCAGGTTTATTGATGTATCAAAGAAACCGTTGCTCTTCCTACAGTCTCGGCTGTACTCCGATAACGCAGAAGCCACTGTTCTTCAAGCCACCCAGTGGCACAGCGGTATGTCTGCGGACATACAACGCTAGAAACCGGGTTTATCGACCCGAGGTGGGCAGAGCACAGATAGCCCATTGTGTAGCTTTGTGCTTAATTAGAAACAAACAAACAAACTGTTCTTCAATCTCTATTGGATGTATTCGGTCATCACAGACCCAACCTCCTCCTCCTTCTTTTTCTCTCTCTCTAGATTATTCAGAACATAAGCTAAGATATTTCGTTCTCCTTCGTGTTCAGGTAACACCGAAACATTGCTTAATTTTATTATTTAACTTTTTGCGTTGTGTAATCGCTAACCCTAAAGAAACATCGCGACTGTTTAACTTTGTTGTAGCCTTCGGAAGTATGGTATAAGGGGAAACTCATCAAGTGTTTCACAACTTTTAACTTGACTGTTTACAAAACATTTTCCAGAGATTGGAAAGTTAGCCTTTCCAAATATGATAAATATGTTTTTTTCGTTAAAAGTGTAATCTGAAAACATTAATTCAAGAAATTAACAAAATTGCTCCTTGAAAACGTTTATCGTTATTACGTATTTTTCACGAAGTTTCAAACTTTTAGGCCTATTCACTTTTTATAATATATAAACATACATGGTTACTTTCCTCTTGATCTAAAAAGAAAATACCAGAATGTTAAATTAATTTGGAAAAAGGGGGTTTTAAAACATCTTTATCAAACGTACACTTATAGGCACACGTGTGAAATACAGCAGTTTGGAGACGTATTGTTGCCCTTCCATAAGTGAAAGGAAGGAAACAGCTAACTGAATATATAAATATATATGGTAAATACCACCACAAACACATATTCTAATTACACTTAAAATCACTAGATGGCGTATTCTATTAACTAGTCTTTCTGTTTCTGTTTGATATACCAGGAATTTAACATGAGGGAAATGTTCTTTTTAAAGTTTAGAGAAGTTTAATGGACACAACCTACACCACAATATAAGGAATGGAAAGAGACTTAACTATGTATGAAACTAGAAGTTATGATGAATAAGGCAATCTCTATATGAAAATACTAAAGTATTTAACTGATGTTCCTTAATTAAGAATTATTCTCAAAACTGGACAAACCTCTCAAACATTCACGTGAAAAATCTAAAGTTAAATCAATTTTCATTAATTCCTACTGGTTTATGAGACCCACGAAACCTCTTCACCAGTATAAGAGTATGCTTTTGTTGTCAAATACCCAGTCTGACTTCTTAAACTTTTCTAGACTTTATAACAAAACGATCTGTGTGAACTTTCATTACCCATTACAGCTACATTAGACTTAGATGTTCTATGTTTGAATTAATCACAGAGAACTAGGTTAACAGTTAAATCATTTATACTGAAACGTGGTGTAAGCAACAGAAAGTCTAATTTGTTGTTTACTCTTCTTCAGTTGCTATAATTTCAGTAGTGAAATGACCGATTGATTGTAATACATTATCTTCCATCTTACCTTTATGATTCAATCTGAGTTATTATAGCGAAACAAAAATGATTATATACTAGTTCAAACCAACCTCTTGGCTATTATAGAAGAAGAATAGGGTTAACTACTGGTTCAAATCGACTACCTTCTTATCATGGGAGAAGAATAGAAAGTCAACTGCTTGTTCGAACCAACCGATTACTCGCTATGGGACAAGAAAGTCAATCAGCGGCTTGAACCAACTACCTGGTTATTATTAAACAAGAAAGTCAACTTAGCATCCAGACCAACAACAGCGCTGGTGTTTTTCTCCTTATCATTTTATAAGATATGGAAGATAGATCTTGATAGGTACTGTTATATTCGTGTTTGTAAAAAAGGTGGTTGAAGTGGAAAATAAAAATTTCAAAACTAAATAAAAAGTAGTTCATTAAGTGTAGTGTAGAAATAGATCAAATAAATCCAAAAAACAGCTAATTGGCTGAAAGCTCTAAAGATAATATTGGAAATTCAGCTGCCGCATTTTCAAATAAGTAAAATGAAAATATTGTAACTGCATCTGCCATTCTCTAAAATACATGAACGTTAAAACGGGAACTGAAACTGTCATACTCAAAAAGTACGAGTGTTAATGTTTTAGAACTGCAGCTGTTAATCTTTAAAAATTATGAATAGTATATTGGATCTGTAATTGTAACACTCTAACATATGTAGAATGATAATATTGGAACTGTAGCTGTCACACTCTAAAATGTGTAGCATAAGATACTGGACCATTTTAAATGTATGTATAATAATATAGTGGAACTCTAGCTATAATATATTAAAACTCATGGACTGTCAGACGGATAACATAGTAGTTGTAGCTGCCACACTTTGAACCATACAGATGGATAACATTGAAGTTGTAGCTGCTACACTTTGAAATATACAGACGGATAACATTGAAGCTGTAGCTGCTACACTTTGAACCATACAGACGGATAACATTGAAGTTGTAGCTGCAACACTTTGAACCATACAGACGGATAACATTGAAGTTGTAGCTGCTGCACTTTGAAATATACAGACGAATAACACTGAAGCTGTAGCTGTTACACTTTGAAATATACAGACGGATAACATTATAGTTGTAGCTGCCACACTTTGAATTATACAGACGGATAACATTGAAGTTGTAGCTGCTACACTTTGAAATATACAGACGGAAAACATTGTATTTGTAGCTGCCATACTTTGAAACATACAGACGGATAAGAGTGAAGCTGTAGCTGCCATACTTTGAAACATACAGACGGATAAGAGTGAAGCTGTAGCTGCCACACTTTGAAACATACAGACGGATAAGAGTGAAGTTACAGCTGTTACACTTTAAAAAATATAGACTAATAATATCGGAACTGTAGCTGTTATGCTGTAAAATATAGACTGATACTATAGAAAATGTAACTGACATTCTCTACAAACCCGAATATTAATATTTGATCTGCAAGGCCACACTCTAAGATATGAAGAAAATATATTGAAAATATAGTTATCACACTAATATATGTAGAATAATGATAGCGAAACTGTAGCTATCATATTGTAATATATGTAGAATAATAATATTGGCGTTTTTGTTTTCACACTAATATATATAGAATAATGATTGTGAAACTGTAGCTATCACACTAATATATGTAAAATAATGATAGTGAAACTGTAGCTATCACACTAATATATGTAGAATAATGATAGTGAAACCGTAGCTATCACACTTTAATATATGTAGAATAATAATGGTTTTTTTCACACTAATGTATGTAGAATAATACTATTGGTGTTTTTGTTTACACATTAATATATGTAGAATAATGATAGTGAAACCGTAGCTATTACACTCTAATATATGTAGAATAATAATGGTTTTTTCACACTAATGTATGTAGAATAATACTATTGGTGTTTTTGTTTACACACTAATATATGTAGAATAATGATAGTGAAACTGTAGCTATCACACTAAAATATGTAGAATAATGATAGTGAAACTGTAGCTATCACAGTAATATATGTAGAATAATGATAGTGAAACTGTAACTATCACACTAATATATGTAAAATAATGATAGTGAAACTGTAACTATCACACTAATATACGTAGAGTGATGATAGTGAAACTGTAGCTATCACACTAAAATATGTAGAATAATGATAGTGAAACTGTAGCTATCACACTAAAATATGTAGAATAATGATAGTGAAACTGTAGCTATCACACTAATATATGTAAAATAATGATAGTGAAACTGTAGCTATCACACTAATATACGTAGAGTGATGACAGTGAAACTGTAGCTATCACACTAAAATATGTAGAATAATGATAGTGAAACTGTAGATATCACACTAATATACGTAGAGTGATGATAGTGAAACTGTAGCTATCACACTAATATATGTAGAATAATGATAGTGAAACTGTAGATATCACACTAATATATGTAGAATAATGATAGTGAAACCGTAGCTATTACACTCTAATATATGTAGAATAATAATGGTTTTTTTCACACTAATATATGTAGAATAATACTATTGGTGTTTTTGTTTACACACTAATATATGTAAAATAATGATAGTGAAACTGTAGCTATCACACTAATATACGTAGAGTGATGATAGTGAAACTGTAGCTATCACACTAAAATATGTAGAATAATGATAGTGAAACTGTAGCTGTTACGTGTTAAAATACTTAGAATGACAACATTGGAGCTGTAAGTATAACATTTAAAATAATTAAAATAATAATAGAGGATCCGTAACTATAACCTTAAAACATTTAGAATGATATTACTAAAACACTATTCGTCACACTCTCAAAAGTGTTGAGTAATAATATGGAAAATGTAGTTATAACACTATATAAGTGGAATAGTAATAATGAATCTGTAACTGTTACATTTTAAAATGTGAAGAAGGATAATATTGGAACTGTAATTCTCAAACAATATTAAAAATAATAATATTGGAACTGTAGTTCTCAAAAAATATGTAAAATAATAATATCAGAATTCTCGTTCTCACACTTTAGAATATATAAAAGAATAATACCTCAACTTTAATTTTCACACTTTAATATATATATAGAATAGCAGTATTAAAACTGTAGCTGTCACGCTCTGAAATATGTAGAATAATAATGCTTGAACTGTGGCTGTCACACGCTAAACTGTGTTTGAGTAATAATATTGTGCAGTTTTCAATCTAAAATGTGTAAAATGAGGCTATAAGACTTTAAAAAGTGTGTAAAAAAATAATAATGAACTGCTGCTATTTCACTTTGAAATACGTAGAATGATAATATTGGAAGGATTTCAATGAAATTGAATTACGTAGAATGATAATATTGGAAGGATTTCGTTGAAATTGAATTACGTAGAATGATAATATTGGAAGGATTTCATTGAAATTGAATTACGTAGAATGATAATATTGGAAGGATTTCATTGAAATTGAATTACG
>NW_013666857.1:203504-243606 GCF_000517525.1 Limulus polyphemus | reverse complement strand
TTGGAAGGATTTCGTTGAAATTGAATTACGTAGAATGATAATATTGGAAGGATTTCGTTGAAATTGAATTACGTAGAATGATAATATTGGAAGGATTTCATTGAAATTGAATTACGTAGAATGATAATATTGGAAGTATTTCAATGAAATTGAATTACCTTTAGTTTTTTGTAACATTCATGTTTGCTCACTGACAGTTAAACATACTTATTTATTCATGCAAATAAACATAGAAACAAATGTTTTAAATTTGACAACTTGAAAAATTTGATCGATATCATCACACTCTTAGTGTTTATTATATTGAATACATTCATTTACCACACTTTTAACTGTGTTACGTTTTTTTAGTTTTATTGTATTTTTTGTTTAAATGATAAGATATGTAAAAATGATTTCCAATAAAAACTTTATAATACGTTTAATGCTTGTACATACATTAAACTTCATTCGGACTCGACGAAAAGTTATTAGTTTCGTTCCTAAAGAATCGATAAAAATGTAATAAAACAGGCCTTTCAAGTGTTCGATCGGTTCTTCAATAGGTGTAATTTCGCATATACTATTACCAGGTTATCAAACATACCGACTTACCCGAATAGCTTCAGAGAAACCTTGACTGTAGCTTTGCGAAGTCATGGACATTCCTAAGAGTGAAGTGTGGAAATATATTCCCTTCAACGCTAGTGTTTTTGCAGTAGTGAAGACCGTTAACAAAATCGCCAGAGTTCTCATTTTCTGCTGCTTGAAATAGTATAATGCATCAGTTAACTATTTCACGTGCTCTGTGCGTGCGTGCTAGCACCTTCTTTCTGTACGCATGTATTCGTGGTGAATTCATGCATCTAGAGACAGCTTTCATCGACACGCTAGGTTTATCTTGCGTTGCCAACGCCACCTGTGCGCATGCGTGTTAATTATTGTTGAGTACATGCTTGAAGTAAAAATATATAGCTCACATCGCTTCTGTGGTTTTCAAATTAATATATGGGTTTATTCAAGCAGTGTTAACGTTTTTGTGACTTTCAAACTTTACAAAAAACATGGGTAAACATCAATGGCTGTGAGAAAATTAATCTGTTTATCATAATTCTTAGTCGTTATCTTGTAAGTGTTAAAGAAGAGACAGATGACAAATATTAAATATTTTATGAACTGCAACATTTATTTCAAGCCTGAATGAGTATTTTATAAAACATTATTAAAAAAAAGGAAAAAAAATCCAAATATAAACCAATGCGTCAACGGACTGCTGTAAGCTAATAATACCGCCTTCGATATTCAAACACAATAAGACCTTATAAGTAACACCATTACATTCAAGTAGTCACAAGAAAAAAATATAGTAATTGTTGGGCTCACATTTTATTTATTTATTTGGTATTGAGAATGAAATACTTATTTTTGTGTGTGTTTATTTTATCATTTCGGTAAAGCAATCCACTGTTGTTTTCAGCTTTGAAACGCAATCTATTATTTTTTTGTGTTGATATTTATCTTGATTTATTTCCTTTGTCTGAACATTGGTAGCAGAATAAGTAATACTTGAGATTCATTACGTGTGAATATTCTAAAACAAAAATAAACTCTATAGTCATTAATTGGCCACATACTAGCAGGACCGAATCTAACAAACTATTATTAACGTGAGAAAATGTCTTAACACAGTGGTTCTCACACTGTATTTGTTTTCGAACCATCTGATTTTTTCTTTTTTTATTATTTGAAGATAGCTTTTATATGCGGAAACATCTGTTAGCTGAGTTCTTGCACAGATCTTAAAATATAATGTTGATAAATGGATACATCGGCACATGTAGAAACGTAGATCTTGAAAGTTTCAAAATATCCTTAGCACTGAATACATAACAAGTGCTGTCGACACTCTTACAATCATATAGTGTCATCAACACAATAAAAAGGTATAATTAATAGTAGAGCAACGGCAACATTTGTAAACATCTTTAATTAACGTTTCGGAATTACTCATATTCCATCTTCAGCAAATCTATGAACATAACAAATTCAACAATCTTTAGAACAATTACTAATATAAAAATACAATGAATAGTGTTAAAAATGACAAAACATTCAATTGAAAAGAGAAGAGAGAGAGCTATTTGAATAAAGCAAGGGAGAACGAGTTTGAAGTTCTATTGAAGTTTGGATTTTCGTTCATAATATGTAGACTTCCTCCTATATATTCTCACAACGAAACGCCATCGTACCAAATGTCCTTAGAAGACATTTCAATTCTAACTTCTGAATGTAATAATCACGAACTGTTGATAAAAGAAAGTCTACATATTATGAACGAAAATCCAAGCCTCAATAGAAATTCAAACTCTTAAAGGGAAATGATAAGCCATAACCTAGAGCTATTTGTTCTAATTCGTTATAAGATGACAAGTTTAAAACATTTTTATCGGGTTGTGAAGCCTTACACCACAAAGTATTCTTAAACAAATTATCAAATTTCATTTTGAGTCTTCATTCTATTTTTATATTAGTAAGTGTTCTAAAGATTGTTCAATTTGTCATTTTCTTAGATTTGCTGAAGATGGAATATGTGCAATTCCGAAACGTTCATTAAATATGTTTAAAATTGTTGACGTTGCCCTACTATCATTATTAGACTTCGTTTTCCACCAATAAAAGGTATTGGTTTTCAGGATACTTAGTGCCGTCAGGAGGTCATCCGAACGATAAAATATTTCCTGTTTGAGAATAGGTAATGTTGTCCAAGTCAACAACACCAAAAAAAAAAGTTTGATTGTACTTCTCCCCATCTAACGTCATTAACACGACAAAAGGTATTGGGCATAATTATGTTTGATGTTATCTAGCATTGTTGATATGACCATGGTTATCTGTATTTTAGGGTACTTTTAGCCATTTACCGTCGCTATAAGATATCGGTTAGGGGGTAATTGATGTCAAATAACGCAACCATAGATTTCAGTTTTAATTTATGATTGTAAACATCTAACGTCACCAGTATGATGAATAGTTTAAGGGTTATTTTTGTCACATACACAATATACTAAGTTTAGGGCTCTTTATGGTTTCAGACTAAAGATTAAAGTCTATAGTCACAGGGCTATCTGATCTGACAAGTCTACTTGAGATGTGAACTAATGACCTTACATGGCCAGGTCGAAAAGAGGTCGAAATCAACAAATATATATTAACAGAACAGATTTAAGTTGAAAATCCCTTCTTAATATAGGAAGTATGATCTGACAAGCTCCGTTTACAAAGGATACCTAATCTGACAAGCCTAAATTCATAGGGGTGGTTTCTTCTGACAAATCTATATTTACAGACAATGTCTGATCCGACAAGTCCATGTTTACAAAGAAGATCGGTACTGATAAGGTTAGGTTTTTCGAAACTACGCTTACAGAAATGGTCCAATTTGATGAGCCTACGTTAGAGGGGATATCCAATCTAACAAATCCAAGATTATAATGAAAGTTTGATTTTACAACTTTATGTTTATCTGTGAAATCTGATCTAGTTAACCTGTTTCTACTAGGATGTTTTGATCTTAAAATTTAATCTTTATAGCGGAGGTTTGATCTGAAAAACTCATGATGCTTAAAGCGGACAGTTGATCTGATAGACTTAAATGTGCATCATTTTCTGATCTAATAAAGTCTTTATTTGTCCTTGGAGGTTTGATCAAACAATCATTTGTTTTCGGTGATGACTTAATCTTACAAGCTTATTTTTACACGTTAATGATAAACGTCATTGACTTTGTTGGCACCTTATAAATCATATAGCACTTTTACGTTATTATTACGTCAACATTAAATATATTACGCAGAAGCTTTACATTGTATGATTTAAGGAAAAAGAGTTTCTTTCTAAGACTATCACTTTAGAACTGTTTACACTTATTTGTGATCTGTATGTTTCTTCGGATAACATTTCCGTTTGCAATTCTCTGGTCTGATCTTCCTGCACGTGCCTAATTACTAATCTGAGTTTTTCCTGGTTACCTGGTGAGTGTCTGTGAACCTTTTTTGTCAATCACAGACAACACGCTAGAGATGGTGTAATTAAATTCATAATTATTTTCAGAGCATTACTAATGTATAGTGCAGCAACGGGATATTAGCACGAGAGGTTTTGTGTATTTCTATATACAGGATTGTTATAAAAAACAAAACAACAAAAAGCATAGAATATTGCCATTACTTATTTCATGTCTTGGTTTGTAATTGTTTTTTTTTTTGTCATGAACAGTAATCATGAGGAAAATGAAGTTGATCACCTACTTAACGATATACGACATATATATATATATATATATATTCATATGGTCAATTATCACTCCCTGTTAAAGAGTTAAGTGATAGAAACATTTAACGAAACACTAATCAACATATTACAACGGGTGATTAACACTAGCTGTTAAAGACTTAAGTTAGTGGGACATTTAACGAAACACTAATCAACATATTACAACGGGTGATTAACACTAGCTGTTAAAGACTTAAGTTAGTTGGACATTTAACGAAACCCTAATCAACATATTATAACGGGTGATTAACACTAGCTATTAACAAGTTAAGTTAGTGGAACATTTAACAAAACACTAATCAACATATTACAACGGGTGATTAACACTAGCTGTTAAAGACTTAAGTTAGTTGGACATTTAACGAAACACTAATCAACATATTACAACGGGTGATTAACACTAGCTATTAACGAGTTAAGTTAGTGGGACATTAAACGAAACACTAACCTACATATTACAACGTTATTGAAATATTTAGCGGAACACGATCGACATATTAGTATTATAATGATATAAAAATGATATCAAAAGTGACTGTGCACCTATAAACTTGTAGGTAGTTATTCTGTGTAACTTCGCCCAAAGAAGTACCTCAGTTGAGAGAGTCGGTGAGTGAAGATCAAAGGGTGCCGCTCAGTAAGAAGGGGGTAGTTTCAAAGTTTGCCATCTGGGCGGCTAGTTCCACTTTGCGTTACTAGGAGCTGATTATTTCAAACCTCATTGCTAGTGGCGAGTAGTTCTAGAGTGTGTCACAAGAGGATGAGTTTGTTTGTTGTTAAGCAACACAATGGGTATTTGTGCAGCGCCCACCACTGGTACCGAAACCCGATTTGTAGCGTCATAAGTCCAGAGACTTACCGCTAAGACAAGGGGTTGGTGAGAAAATCACTATATAATGGTTTTAACAAACACTAATCTACATATTGCACTATTTTTCGTATTGACATAAACAATCAAACTCTAGATACATGTCGTATACATCACATTAAGAAAAATCAACAGTTAATATTTCCTTCTCTTTAGTTCTTAACACAGTGTTAGTTTCTACATTATAACTAGGGTCAGCATCATAGTTTAACTCCAAACGCGATTGAATATCTAAAAAATCGATATTTAATCTATCAGAGAGTGATTATTTCTATAGCGTACGTTAAGGCTTATACATATCAGTTCGATTTACAACCTACATAGAGGTTTGTTTTCCACATTAACATAAAACCCTGGATATTTAGCCTATGGATCGTACTCATGTCCATACATTAAATTTAATTTACAGCTACATAGAGGTTTGTTTTCCACATTAACATAAAACCCTGGATATTTAGCCTATGGATCGTACTCATATCCATACATTGAATTTAATTTACAGTTACATAGTTCTGAAACGGGTTGTTTCGTGTCGTTTTATATGTAAAATATTCAAACTCTACATAAATGTTATAAGTATCATAAACTAAGTGTAATATATACCTACACTAATTTATTGTACAAATAAATAGTTCTCAAAAGAATTGATTTTCGTGTTAGTCTAAAGCTTTAAAACTCAACATATTTTCATGTCCTAATGAAAATATAAACAGTAAGACGGTACACCATCTATTGCACCGGTGGTTCAGAAGTAAGTCTGAAGTCTTATAGCACTATATATTGGATTTCGATAACTGTAGTGGGCATAGCACAGATGGCCTTTTGTCTAGCTTTGTTCTTTACAACAAACAAAAATCCAATTTATAATAGTCTATAAAGCTCGGTTTTCATTCTTACGTCTGCTTTTACTCACAAGTTATTAAACTTTATATGATAATTTTACGCTAACTGGATGCCATGCTTTGTTAAACGGTTTTCTAAATGAAATACTTGATGTAGAACACATCTTTTCACACATGTAAACTATATCTATTATAGAATGCAGAAAATAACTGAAATAAATGTCGACATTTATCATTTTATGTTTTTTATAGCATTCGATAGCATATCACAACTTCTGTGATCTTCTGTAAAACATTAAATTTGAAGTACGAAACGCTAACTCGCTGATACACTTGGTAAGTATAATTTTTGACATAAAGATCTCATGTCACACATTTAAAATTGACAGAACTTTGTCAGTTTACAGTAGAACATTAAATTTGAAGTACGAAATGCTAACTCGCTGATACACTTGGTAAGTATAATTTTTGATATAAGGATCTCATGTCACACATTTAAAATTAACAGAACTTTGTTAGTTTACAGTGGAACTGAGTTGATGTTAGATAAAACTATATACGACTGCGCAACATGCGCAAAACAAACATTAAATGTGTATAAACTTAAATTGTCTGCAATGAATATTATAACAAACAAGAATCATCAGTAACTGGTTTTACACACCCTCTGATACTAACCCGTTGCAACGTTATTGTGCCATGACCCACAGTTTTAAAGTTTCAATACATATTCAGTGTATCCTGCAACGTGTATGTTTTTCAGCTAGTTGTCAGTGTTTAGCATAAGACTAATGCAACGTGTATGTTTTTCAGCTAGTTGCCAGTGTTTAGCATAAGACTAATGCAACGTGTATGTTTTTCAGCTAGTTGCCAGTGTTCAGCATAAGACTAATGCAACGTGTATGTTTTTCAGCTAGTTGTCAGTGTTTAGCATAAGACTAATGCAACGTGTATTTTTTAGCTAGTTCAACAGGATGTATTTAGTGATTACAACATTTAATTGTTTAGATAGTTTTGAATTTTATTGGTTTCAATTTCAACAGATATATAAACAAAGTGGAAGAAACAAGAAATTACATTAACCTATATATACATACCTACATACACGTATATAGTTAAGTATGTAATATGAAACAAGAATACACAATAGTGTAAGATCTCTAATAGACTTATCAGAATAACTAAATAAATGTGATAATCGGTCAGTTGTTTTGTTTCTTCTGTTAAGTAAATATATGTAGAGATTTGAGTATATTATATTAATACGATTTTTAGAATGTAAATCAGCAAGTCATGTGACAACAAGCGGATATAAAGTCACGGCGGAACGATATGTTTCCGAACTACATTTTGACATTGTATAAGTAGTGTGGTGCCTTCGAAAATCTATAGAGTTGGGAAGGGTATGTTACAGCAAAATATTCATACACTCAGACCATAAAGATGTATTCAAACCGGTAATTTATAATTTACAAGAGGTGATATCCCTAATAGTTAATGACATTGGAAAACAAATTTGGTTCACCAGAATCATCCAAAAAGAGATCTGCAACAAATCGTACCTCAACCGCGGTAAGCAAACTGCGGCGTTTTGTAATAGATTAGAATCCACGAACACAAAAGTCAGTGGAAAAAACGTCCATGTACACCAGGCAACAGTACACAAAATAATGAAAAATGATCTCCATCTAGAAAAGCGACATAAGTTACTTGTTGTACAGAAGTTGCTTCCAGGACATATCTGAAGCAGCTATATAATGGAACAGGTATTCATGTTAGTCCATATGAAGTCACTCTGGTCAAGTCACCCGATACAACGTCTGTGGATTTACGTGCGAACGGGCTAATGAAATGGATGCTGGGAAACCATAGCCATTGTAAACTAGATGACTTACGGAAAGCCAGAAGGAAAGAGAGGTATGTTTTGACCATTATGGCCTTACGATGGAACCTTGTGCAAGGGAAACTACGTTGCATGGTTATTGTTCGTCAGGTAATGCATGATCAGACGTGGCAAGATGGTCTGTAATGACATGGTGAAGCTCCAAAATCCTTTTAACATAACTTACCCAATCATTATGTTAATCTATACTTATGTCTTTTTTGTAATTAAAAACGAATATCTGAGTCATCTAGGCCAATTATGTAATATTTGTTTATAAAGTAGGGTCCATACAAGATCCAGAAATCTGGAAAAGTTTGAATACAATAGAAGTATTTGTATGGCTTGACCTGAAGAGTCATTTATTTTTTTTATCCTATGTATATAGTGATCTCAGTGGTTTACTATTTTCCTAAAGTTAACCATTCTCGCCACTCTGTTCATGGCTGTCTGGCCATTAAAGGCCGTTTCTGTAATCTCTCAACTGTAGCTCTAACTCTTTGATTTACCGTTAGTTCACAATGAAAACAGTTTCAATAGGAAATCATTCTGCATTACACATTTGCTGCAACCCCCTTTTTTCTTCTCTTTCGATAATCTTTAGCATTGTTCTTTGTCATGACCAGTTTCATTGATTTGAATTGCAGCTCAAGGCTTATTTCCTCCTTTTCTTCTTCATCATCATTCTCTCTAGTTTCATTATTCTGCAACGCACCTATCCTTACCTTCTCCTTCTACATTTTGCAGCCTTCTGTTTTTCTTTTCCTTCGACAATCTACAACATTCGTCTTCGGCATCACCAGTTTCATTGTTCTGCACTCCAGTACCTAACCATTTACATTCTGCAGCTCATTCTTCATCATTACTACTTTCAATGTCCGGTAACTCTTTGTTTTAAGTATCATTAACATCTTCGTCATTCTTCAGTTCATTACTTTCTCTTTAAACATTGTTTATTGCTCTTAGAGGAAGCTAGTTAGCTATAATAGTCTAATCTAAGCAACAAGTGCATACTAAAATCTAAAAGCAGACATTTGGTTATATTTGGCAATATGGTGTTTTTATTAGCACCAACGGAAATTCTTCTCTGGCCTCTTTTATGGCCTGCTTTTCTTGATCCACGCTGCACTGGTATCGCGTGGAACATTTTTCTACTGTACACTTACTTGCAAGTAAACGTTGAATCTGACGCTTTTGATATTTGTCTTCCAAAACATGTACAATCTTGACATAAGGTATGATTGTTATCTTTACAGTTCCAGATTATTACTAGCTTCAAAAGAATCTCTTTAGATGTTATATTGCAATAATTCCATGATTTCAGGTAAAATTTAGTAAAAAAAAGTTCTCCGTTTGCCAAAAATCCCTGTACTTCCTTCACCACTCCTTTTCGAAGCATCCTACAATCCACGCTAAGGGGTTGACTGTCACTCCTATAACGCACCCACGGCTTACATTGCTGAGAATATTTTGTGGTATTGCACGGATTTGATCCATCTCACCAGCTCCAAGATCCAGAGCACTAGCACAGGACCAGCCAGCATACCTTCACACGACGAAAGTGATGTAGTCTTGAGATTCAACTGTTTGACTTCTTTATTTGTGTTCCAACATACTTCCTTTATGAAGAAACAGATAAATATAGTCATCATATGTGTTTATATTATACTTTCAAAGCATTTGGGATATGTATTTCATCAATGGATAGACAAGTCCGATTAGTGCAGAGGCAATGAAAGACGTGTATAAAATCAATGAGAATGTGCATTTGTGAAATGCCCAAAGCCTATATATATCATTCATTAAAATAACTAATTGATTTCACATTACGTATTTCAATAATTAAGCTTGAAAACTACTTCTGAACCTGAGTTTCTACTGAACAGTTAAAATGCTACGTAAAGTTTTTAGAATTTTTTCCAACCAACGAATCACAGAAAACAAAAGAAACATAGAAACAGGAAATACTATATGTTAACTATTATTTCATGGTTCAGGTGATCTCCCCACCCACATTTTTTTAAATGCTAAGTTTTGATTGTGTTTTTTCATTTGCCATTTGGAAACATGCTAAATAAATAGTTGTGTACACAAGAAGAAAAGTTATGTAAAGATAAATCCCGAAATAGCCACGCTGTGCTCATAATTGTCGAAACAGTGCAATATAAAAAACGAAAAATCACAAATTTAATTTTCACAACGAGTAAAATGGATTCACTATTCTGTGCCTCTCGGTGGCTCATCGGTAAGTCTGATACCTTATATCATTAAAATAGGGTTTCGATACCAGCGATGGGAAGAGCACTATACTATCACAGGACTAACTTGTACTTTACAACAAATAAACAAAACACACTATTCTGTATGAAACTAACACATGGCGCCATCTCTTAACAGCTTGAGAAGCGATATTAAAAATGTATAGTAATTATAAAATGGTTTTGGATAAATTTCTTGATTTATGCAAGCTTAAGCTTAATGAAATTCTTCTCATAACTTTGAGGGTGATCATTGTGTTTGTAGTGTAACAATTCTGAGGTTTCATTTCTATTACACTGCAGACACTAACATCTATTTTGGAATAAGAGATATGACATATATTTTGGTTTGTTTGAATGTAAGCACAAAGCTACACAATGGGATAACTGTGCTCTACCCACCACGGGTACGAAACCCGGTTTCTATACTGCTGTGCCATTGGGGGGCAACATATAGGTACTAGGAGGTAGAATTATGTAACATTTTTTATCTCCATACCAAATAAAATAAATAAAATTTTACATATGTAAACTTCCACTTTTAATATCTTTATTTTCGAATCTAATACATCAAAGATTCCTATCTTTTTTGAAACTATTGGCCTTATGGGATAATATCGGTGCTTAAAATTACAAGTTGTCAGCTTAAATAAAATGGAAATAATTAAATTACGATTATTACTGTTAAATATTGTTTGGAATATTCTCACTTTTACAAAACCTAAACTTTACCGATAATGCGTGTACAGCCAGATCCTTCTACTTTAACATTCGGTTGCAGATAACCTTAGATTTGGACAATGAATTAGTCTTTTCGTGTTCAGATATAGTGAAAGGGTTTCTTAGAATTACTTAAGGTGATGTAGAATCTAGTTTAAAAAAATCTCAATTTACGCCTAACTATAACAATTTTAGATAACAAATCCCTCATAGTATATTTAGTCAGTTTTGGGAGCAATATTTATTTCCATTATTTCTTTACTGTCAGCGTAATTTACAGTATTGGTTTATTTTTTAATATATATATGATATATTTTATTACTTTTAATTTTTTCTTGTGTATTTAATTTTGACAATTATTTGGCATTACTAGTTTATTATTGTTAAACAAACAGCCGGGCCTGGTGGTTAGGACGTTCGACTCCCAATCTGCGAAACCCATCCCGAAATATCTCGCCATTTCAGCCACGGGTGCGTTATAATGTGACGGTCAATTCCACTGCTCGTCGGTAAAGAGTAGCCCAAGATTTGGCGGTGGGTGGTGTTGACTAGCCATCTTCTGTCTAATCTATCACTTTAGAATTATAGACAGCTACCGAAGATGGCCATTGAGTACCTTTGAGCAAAATTCAACAAACAAACAGCCAACACTGTATTGATACCAAAATATGCTCTTTATCGCTGATTATCTGTGGGAGGACACGTGAAAAAGGGCTAGAAGCTGGGCCAAGATAGGTCTTTTGACACCGTTATCAAGCGTGATAGTTCGTCATGTTGTCACCAGAGAGTGCGACAGTTTACCTCCAATAAACGTGATACATGTTATGGAGTCAATAAGGACGTGATCATTCTTTATACGGAAACCTTGACTTTCTATTGGTTATAAATAATATAATATAATGAAATGTAAGAGAGAACTATCAATCAACTGTGAAAGGGAGGATGTGACAGGTGGGTGTGGCAGGAGGGGCCTGATTTTCTCTTTGATAGCTCTGTAACAAAACAAAATTAAAGGCCATAAAAATTATGGTCTGTTTAAGCAATAACGATTTTATAGAGAGCATTTCACGTTTAATTTCGTACCTTTTCGAGGGGTGATGGATTAAATAGGGATGATGACATGCTAAGACCAAATTTGTCATGTGTGTTACACAAGTGTAAATTCAGTATTTGTTTATATATTTCCTTTTAGAATTAAGAATATAAAGCTTGTATACTATTAACATATTGATTATTAGCTAATATTTTATGCTATTCTAATTGGTATAACATAAACTAAAAGTAGTTCAATGTCATGCGCAGTTAAAGGTACTGTTACGACAGCGGTAGTCACGTGACCCTGGTAACACGTCATGATATTCTAGAAGGATCGGGGAACATTACGAATAATCCAGTATATATTCTTGTATATAAGTGCGCCAGACAATTAATCGGGATTAGAATTGCAGACAGGCAGAGACAGAGACCGACAACTGAGTCAAGCGCGGTAGTGAAGTGTGTGAATCGTTGTGAATGCTAGCGTGTGTTGAAGTGTATTGCAAAGTTGTATTGAGAGGTAATAAACTAGTTTTATTTAAGAAAGGACTTGTATCGCTGAAGTTTCTCGGAAATAACTTCTACGGAAAATTAACAAACGAACAGAAACGTAACAGTACCCATGCCGAAAGAGCTGTTGCTTGAATTTACTGGAATGTTCTTTGTTCACTCATTTTAAAATTACTTGTATTTGTGGTGTTGCATGATGAATGATATGTGCTTTGTTCACTCATTCTAAAATTACTTGTATTTGTGGTGTTGCATGATGAATGATGTGTACTTTGTTCACTCATTTTAAAATTACTTGTATTTGTGGTGTTGCATGATGAATGACATGTACTTGACTTTTATCTGGAAAACTTTTGATTTCACAGGTTGGTGCAGTGTTGAAGCATCGTGTCGACTTAGCTAAACTTTCCTTTGTTTTAACGTATGTAGAGCTCACTTAATATTTTAATGTGTAGGGTATACCAAATGTTTCAAATTGTAGGTTTTTTTCCTAATGTTTTAACGTATAGGGTTTACCAAATGCTTTGAATTGTAGGTTTTACCTAATCTTTTAACTTTAGGGTTTACCAAATGCTTTAACTTGTAGGTTTTACCTAATCTTTTAACTTTAGGGTTTACCAAATGCTTTAAATTACAAGTTTCACCTAATCTTTTAACTTAGGGTTTATTAAATACTTTAAATTGTAGGTTTTACTTAATCTTTTAACTTTAGGATTTTCCAAATGCTTTAAATTGTAAGTTTTACCTAATCTTTTAAATTTAAGGTTTACCAAGTGCTTTAAATTGAAGGCTTTACCTAATCTTTTAACTTTAGGGTTTACCTGATGTTTTCACTGCTTTGTCGAGTAGCTGAACTCTACTATAACTTGCAGGTTGTGCAGGATTGTAACAGATAGAACATAGTGTGGATCGAATACTGGCTTCATTATTAGTGAACATACCTCAGTCAATGGTACCAGCGTTTTTGATTATTTCTACCGCTGGTAAAAGCGGCTACATTGTTATTTATCTGACCACGACAACAAGCAGGATTAATACCGATTCCCCTGAGCAATATTACTGCGCTTAGTTGGGAGTGTACTATTCATGTAAACATCAGTGACACAATTGAATAAACTATGCCATGTTCTTGATAATTTACTAACAGCGAGCCCGTCTGGGTACAGTAAGCCCTGGTCTTCCAGGAAGTACACATCATATTTCCTATACTGCCATATATTTGCTTTTCCCACTGGACGTTGACATAATAAATCGTATATCAGATCTGTTATAATGCTTTGAATGAACACTCCTCCATTGATCTACAGTTTTTCCAGTATCATTTCCAGTATCCGAGTTAGTCCAGGTTTTGTTGAACATAATTTCTTCCTTCTTTTGAAAGTTTTGAGGAACACTATTTACAGCACCTAAACCCAATTTATGGAATATCGATGATGGTTCCTCTTGAATATTAATAAGTTCAGTGGCTTGTTCATGAAAGGCTTGATAACAATATTGAAGTTATCTATTGTACAGATCGCCATGGAGTTTTTTTTCTCAGCATTCTGGTCACATTCTATAGATATGGATAGTCGATGTTTCCACTTTCCTAATGGATATGATGAATATAGCTGGTAATCCATTCACATTAGCTGCTTTATGTGTTTGAAAGATAACTACTCAAAAAAAAAGAGGCATTAACAAAAATACACTTGTTTTCCAGTATTTAAGCATTTGAATCAAAGCTCTTTAATCATATAAGACCCGTGTTTTAGATAAAATCCTTTTAGTTCTATCACGACCAAATCATGTTTCGAATATATTTCATTAATGTAATGGATAGAGGTTTATATTCACCGTAAAAGTACACAATATATTTTCAAGGTTAGGACAGATAACATCCCGATGAAAGGCCCGGACATCAAAATATGAGCCAGTGATTATGCCATGACAGTTTTTAAAGTAAGCTGACAATGTAAGGAGAAGTCACAATACTCAACTGATATTACATTAGATTTACAAACTTTCGAACTTGGAAGTGTAAGCAGTATTCAGTTTCTCTAATACAGATAAGGCTGTTAAAACAAACTCGTGATTTTTACCCATAAACTTAAAACATCTTCTGATAATTGAATGCAGAAATTAACTGAATGTTGTAAACAATAACAGACAGCAGAACGACGAACTGCAACGCTGCGAGGAGGAGAGTTTATATATTCCTAATAATGGTGTTGATGAGTGGATTGAACCCAGTTGAACTGTGTGTGGTATATTAAATTGTAACGCTGCGAGGAGGAGAGTTTATATATTCCCGATAATGGTGTTGATGAGTGGATTGAGCCCAGTTGAACTGTGTGTGGTATATTAAATTGTAACGCTGCGAGGAGGAGAGTTTATATATTCCCGATAATGGTGTTGATGAGTGGATTGAACTCAGTTGAACTGTGTGTGGTATATTAAATTGTAACGCTGCGAGGAGGAGAGTTTATATATTCCCAATAATGGTGTTGATGAGTGGATTGAACCCAGTTGAACTGAGTGTGGTATATTAAATTGTAACGCTGCGTGGGAGTGTTTTGTTTATATATTTCCTGATAATGCAGTTCCATGAATGAAGTAAACACATAGTTTAGGTACGGTAAGCTGTAGTGCTTCAGGAGGAGGATTTTGTTAACGTAATTCTTGATAATGTTTTTGATGGGGGAAGGAATTTTAAGTTTCATATGGTAGGAAGAGATTTTCAGGAACTGTGTGTTGATAAATGTGATAAATATACCTTCATATGCTGTTTCAAAATAAGCACAAAGCTGTGGGGAAAGGGGTATTGTTTATAAAATTAATGATAATGCTCATGGATATTTCTATGATTATGTGTTACATTATAAACACAATGCATTTGACAATTTTCTCTTCCAATAGATTTGATGTTAAGACAATTTTCATCCAAATCAGTGAAAAGAGGTATTCTACCATTGAAAAAATATTCTTTGAATTTGCTCTTGCGTTTAGCTGACCTTCGATGACTTGTTAATTTCCTACCCCTCAAGTTTGTCTCTATATTATAACTGAATTTAGTTGAGTGCAACTTGATCATGTGGTTTATATGATGCGCTTTAACTTCACACCCTGTTGTACCTGCGTATTTTGCTTGAATTTGTTTTTCTAAAAATTCTATTTTTTGAATATGTCTAATGAGGTATTGTTTTTCAAAAAGGGACAGCTTTAGTATTACATGTTAGCTCAGAAAATTAAAAAAATATTTAGAAAAAAAGTGAAAAAGAGATTAATATTTCACAGATTTTACAGTTTACAGTCTGATTAAAAACAACAATAACTATCATGAAGATTGAGTCAGTTTTTTAATGTCGGACCCCAAGCATCATTATGGGCTTCAATTACTCAAAGGAGCTTTTTACTCTTCTCCAATCCAGAATTGAGAATAAGAAAAACAATAGAATAAAACAATGCAAAAACACCAAGAAGTTAAAAATGATGTTCCTTTTTGAATTTGGCCTCTTGAAACAATATGTTAAAAACAAATATTTACTTTAACATCATCAAATAAATACAAGCTGGAAGATGAACAGGACAAACTAATTTAACATTTTTCTTGTTATAAACGGTCAGATAATGTGAAAAGGTTTACCAACTAGCCTCTGAGATTTAGCGAAAAAATTTTTGTTTTTCGTATTTTGCCACATTTGAGTTTATCTTTCAACAGCTGAGATCTTTATCTATTTAATCACTAGATGGCAGAAGTTTCGATCACGTTGAAATGGTTATTATTTCTTGACGCAAAGTTACACAAACGTCTATTTGCACTCTGCCCATCGTTGAAAACAAAACTTTGGATTTTAGCATCCTAAGTCTAAAAAGTTAACGCTGATCCACCAATGACAGTTGTAATAGATGTTTCTGATTTAACCCTTCCTAGTTTTGAAGTTGAATTTCTCTACATAAAGAACTCTTAAATGAAGTAATTAAATTATATATCTGTTTAATTTTAATGGATCTTAATCTGTTAAGTGGATTAACTAAATTGTGTTTATCAAATTTCTTGAAGCGTTTACTACACAGTTTCATTTTGCTTTTAATGTACGAACTTATGATTATATTAAATTATTTTTAGCACAGATAAATTATTTCTATATTACCACGAACAAAATTAAATAGTTCAATCAACCGCTTGAAAACATATAAATCTCTGATGTATACTGTGGATATATTGATGTAATTTGTTTATATTTAATTGTTCAAATAGTTTAAATAGTTGGTCTTGGCATACTTGTTTTTTTATCAATTTGTTATACATTTTCTCTAATAATTTGTACCACGAAACTACTGTCTTTGGATTTATTTTTATTTCATTAGTTATATTTTGTTTTGTGTTTAAGAAAAAAGTTTCATGAATTTTATCAAAAACTTCAAAATTTAATTTGTTTTCTTCAAGGAAGAAAGAGACTTTCTGATATACCAATAAGGGTTATTTCAACAAGTACGAATCCTCTAGTATCATAGTTTGACGAACCTTAACTCTTAATTTTTCTTCATGGGTTATTTACTGGTGTTCATAGTTGAATAATAATATTTTAGAAAGTTTGCATATTGTTTTTCCACAAATGTTTTAAGATTATTTGTAAAGCACATATTTGTCTCTATAGCTCCACGTGAATTTTTGTAGGTGATGAAAGGACCTCCCAGGGAAGGTTCTGACCTTTTCTAGTATTAAAGAATCTGCCCATGTAATCTACCCTGGTAATGTTACCAAATCTTCTCCTTACATACTTACAGGGCAAAACTGGCTTTAAATATTGAACTCAATAACATTAAAAAAGCAAGGCTTGTACACGATCACAAATTGCACATGTGAAATTCGTTTACTGTGATCTAAATACAAGTGTGCATGGCAGCCCTTAACTATTTGCAAATTCGCCCAAAGAAAAAGACAAATTTCTATCTCAAAATGTTGTGAGCTATATTTCCTGTGAGGAAAAACAACTAATTACCAATTAGTTGATCCATAGTTCATGTGCAGCAAAGAAAGGAAAATTAAGTTGTATAATTGAGCAATGCTGTGTCTTAACTAACCTGGAATAAAGTACAGAAATTTGAATATATTTACATATTAACTAATGGAAATGCTAATGTATGATACATTCCTGTAGCACAGAGGTGTTTCAATTTGATACTTAGCTCCATCTGGGAGGACACATATTCCTATGGTGGTTCAGACAAAGTTCTTAGGACTTCTATTTGGCAATAAGCTGACTTTCATTCCTCACATCAAGTAGTCTAAGATTAAGTGGTCAAGAACACTAATGATTTTCTATGTTCTCTATCCCACCTCTTGGGAGAAGATGTGTATTCTATGTTCAAGATCTAGTATGCTATTATTCATTCTAAGTTTAGATATAGGTCTCTTGTCTACACCTTTGTCAAGGACACTACAATGAAAATTTTAGACCCTGTTTATAATCAGACGATTTAATTCTGTACAGCAGCTTTCTACTGTTCTCCAGTCCAGAATTAGTACAAATTTTCACGAATCTCTGCTTCATCTCCAATGTTTGCAACGTTTTTGCAGTATGCTACAAAGCTCCAATAATTTGGAAAACATCTCAGCTGTAATGTGTTTTCATGCCTTGGATGACGCTGCTTTTTGCAAATAGATAGTCTGCTATCCTAGCCTTTGTTTTTCATATCGGGGCTTAGTTGACTGTCATGGGTTTAAAATTGGGTAACATTTCTGAGTCTGATGATCAGCTCATTCCAACATAGATTGCTTGCATTCTCACCTGTAGTCTTTTTTTAAGAACATCTAAAGAAGTATGATCCTCCTCACCAAAAGTAATGACTTCTCTTTTATTAATTTTTTTTGAGCCATCCATGGTTTGGTGCATCTCTATATTTTCTCTCAGGATTCCCTCTATATATTCTGTGTTCACTTCTGAGATATATGCAATCTCACTTGTTGTGGTTCACATAGAAGCTAATAAGTACATTAATTGTGTTACCTATGTTGACTCATTTAGCTGTTTGAAGCTCTGGAATCAGCATCCGCTCTCATCTAGTTCCTTTGGATATTCAGAAATGGCTGGCCCATTTCATGCTATCATCTTTTCATATCCAATTTTTTTCAGACTCCTGTCCATGACAATATTTGGTGGAATAAGTTAGCTGACAAAACTCTTAAATGGGTCTCCATTGGTGACACGGAGGCCCTTTTCTAGTCCATATATGGACTTTTAGTCTGTCATCAAGACAAAGGTTTGTGTTCATTGTCATGCGATTTTGAAAGAGCAACTTTGAGCAAGTTTTTCCAGATCAGAAACTATAATTGTTGATTGTAAATCTAGTTTGTTTAGCAGTTGGAGGTTGGGAGGGATCCTTATAGGGCTTAACATTACTTATAGTCTTTTGATTAATCGTTTTCTCCTGCAAGTTATTCGGTAATGGGTGATCGGTGTGACACTGAAGTCACGGTTGCCCGTATCTTACTCTTGTGCCATGACTATGATATTCAGTGATGACATTATTATAGACATATTTTAAATTCTGATACCACATTAACATTTGAAAATATCATTGGCAAAGACAGCATCATTCATATTAATCACATAATAGTTGTTTTTACAAGCTATGCCTTTTTAATCCCATCTAATTTTCTTAAACTTCTTTAAAAGGACACTAACTCTGTGATTTTTATCATCTATATATCTAGCTAATCTAGTTCACTTCATTTATTGTTGTATTTTTTATTGTTTTGGTCAGATAACTCTAAAGCTTTCCACCAAAACGAACTTCCTACAGCTTAAGAGCTCTTATGTAGTCAATCCTCGTGTTTAATGTCATTTTGGGTATGGCTAATGACTATTAACAGTTCAGAGATTTTCTTCACATAATCATCCATAGCCCTATGCAGTAAATTCTCTACATATTTCTAAGAATTAAGAAATTCGCTATGATGATGTTCTCCCTGTCTTAAATTTCAAGGTTCCGTTCAGCTTCTAAAATAAGATCCGTGATGATGATCTTACTGTGCTCAGATTTAAATATCTTACATAGCTATTAATAGAAGATCCGTGATGATGTTTTCGCTAAGCCTTTAATGATAATACATAGTTATTAACAAAGGGTTCGTGATGGTGATCTTATTGAACTCAGATTTAAAGATTTTTACATAATTATTAATAGATGGTTCGTGATGGTGTTCATACTGAGTTCAGATTTAATTATTCTACACAATTATTAAAAGAAGATTCATTATTGTGTTCTTATTGAACTCAGGTTTAGATATTCTACATGATTACTTATATATGATCCACGATGGTGTTCTTATTGAGCTCAGATTTAGAGATCCTACATAATTATTTATATATGATCCACAATGGTGTTCTTATTGAGCTCAAGTTTAGAGATTCTACGTAGTTATTAATAGAATATCTGTGATGATGTTATTACTGAACTCAGATGTAAAGATTCTACATAGTTATTAATAGAATATCTGTGATGATGTTCTTATTGAACTCAGATGTAAAGATTCTACATAGTTATTAATAGAATATCTGTGATGATGTTCTTATTGAACTCAGATGTAAAGATTCTACATAGTTATTAATAGAAGGTCTATGTGATGGTGTTCTTATCGAGGTCAGATTTAGGGATTCTACATAATTATTAATAGAAGATCCGTGATAGTGTTCTTACTGATCTCAGTATTATAGATCTTACAAAATCACTAAAAGAAGATCCGTGGTGGTGCTTTTACTAGCTCAAAGAACAAAATCCTTGTAGATCTACTGACGCTAAAGGTTTAAATATGAAAGCTTCCTGCCTTCAATGTTTGAAATCTAGCCTGAATATTAATCAGTTGACTATTCAGATTCTCCTGAGAGGCTGCTTAATTCATGGGTTGTCTCTTCTGTGCAAATTATATTTAGTTATTTGTATTTTGGTATAAAGTTGTAAATATTTTAAAGCTCAAAATTATATTGATTAGCTATTATTAGAAATATATTTTAATCTTCCAAAAAGTGCTCTTTTGCAACATGTGCATAGAAAAACTGAACTAATAGATTATGAATGTGACACAAAGCTCCATCTGGACGAACGTCCAAAAGCTAATCAGTTTTCAGACCAAAACAAAGTGAGTTAGTTACATTGAAATTAGTTCTAGTCCTGAAAGAAAGATTTTATTAATCTTTTTTCAATTGTTGGTAAACATCGAGGGAATGCTAACGAGAATCAGTAAAAATATGTTTACCCCACTTTTTTTAATATACTCATAGCACTTATTGTGCTACTGTCTAAAATAATAATACTTCTGAAAGGAAAAGCAGGCTAGTAAGCTTAATAATGCAGATTTTAAGTAATAGGTCATTCATAGCTGTAGTTCGTTTCTTCGTCATTTAGCTTCCTGTAGCCACATATTTTATTTGCTTTGCATAATTTTAAATGAACGGAAATGGAGAAAAAGAAGCAGAAGAATGAGAGAAGATTTGGCTTTATGATTAGCAGCCCTTCAAAAAGAGAGCTTATATATTGAGTATTGATTTTATTCAAAGTGAGTCGTGAAACAAAACAAATTCCTACATCTTCATACAGGTATAAGGGTTAAGGTATTGATGATTTTAATAGTTATTTAGCAATGTTTGATGAAAATAAACGTAAAAGAGATCAAATCTTGGTTAACAGGTAGGACTTATGTGGAAAAATGTGTTTCTATGTCTTTTACTCAAATGAATTATGACATTAAATTCTCATTCGTTATAATTTATAATTCTTAACTGCTGTCTAACTGTTTGTTAAATTAGCAGAGAAAGCAGTGAAATTTTGAAATTTAATTTATTTATCACAAGATCAAAGATGAATTTTTTTAACCTAAAGGTGGAAAAATAAACCCGATAGTTGAAGATTATGGACATTATAACACCAAGATTATATGTTATGTTGTTTTGATTAAGTTAGTACTACTTTGGGTGTTCTTATCGTAATTTATAAACACTCTACTTTCGATATTCGGTTGGGTAAAAAATATTGTATAAACATTAAATAGTTCTGTGCAATACGTTATATGGATTTGAATTTTACATACTTATTAAGTGATCTAAGTGATACTTTAAATTATGTGAAATATATGGTGTACATTTAAAAAATACTGCACTATATTATAGCCCTAAAACAGGTTTGATGTTTTTGATAATATTTTCCATTTAGGTAAAGTAGTGTTTATTTAATACTATCTTAAACATAATAATTTTGATTTGTCAAAAAATGCGTTGTAACAGTTAAAAGTTACGCAGAAAAGGTATTTTTGGTCGACATGCTTTTAATATTTTGATGTACAAATGAAACCCTGAAGATTTATATGAACATTCTTACTAAAGCTGAATCAAAAACTTAAACATTTGTCTTAACTTCAAGTAAAGGTCTACAACTTGTTAACAAAAATAAAACATGTATCTTTAAAGATATGGTTAACATCAGAATGTCAATAACTTAAATGTATAGATCTTGTAAACAGGTAGAACAGTGTACACAGACATTTCTAGAGATATGGTTAACACCAAAGTGTCAATAACTTAAACGAATAAATATTGTAAATATGTAAAATATTGTGTAGAGATATCCCCTAGAAATATGACTAAGGTCTAAGCCTATATAAACTGGATTCGTGGCTCTTGTAAATATGTAAAATACTGTGTACAGATATCCTCTAGAAATATGACTAAGATCTAAGTCTATATAAACTGGATTCGTGGCTCTTGTAAATATGTAAAATACTGTGTACAGATATCCTCTAGAAATATGACTAAGATCTAAGTCTATATAAACTGGATTCGTGGCTCTTGTAAATATGTAAAATACTGTGTACAGATATCCCCTAGAAATATGACTAAGATCTAAGTCTGTATAAACTGGATTCGTGGCTCTTGTAAATATGTAAATATTGTGTGGTGAGACAAGTATCCTTATAATTATGTTTAACATCTAATCGTGGATCTCGTAACTAGGCAAACCATTGCGTATAGACACACCTGTCTTGAGAGATATAGTTAGCATCTAACAGTAGAGAAGTTGAATTTGTAAATAAATATATAATTTTGTACAGAAACTGATGTATTTAGAGATTTAGTCAACAACTAATAAAGCCACACAAGTTTATACGAGGTGACAAATCTGTAACTATTTTAAATGCTTCCCTTATTACACCATTGTTACGATCAAGTGTCTGTTCGTTTTGTTTCATCTGTTACTTCAATCTTTTTTTGATAGAGTATACTCATGTGAAAGATCAGGTTTTTCTAGCTCAATGCATTACTTCATCATTAAATCACTTAATAATATTATTAACCAAACTTTTCTTTGCGCTAAAATATTGGATGTTTCTGGTTAACACGTTATCCCATCACTAAACTTTCTAACAAAATCACTACTCAAACTATACTGTTTTTTTTTGCTAAAAATATCAGTTTTGAACTTAAATGTTTCACACAAATACCATGACATGCTCTGTTCAATGCTTAAGAACCTAGAATAACGCTACGAATCGATAGAAAGGATTTCTTTACATCTCTCGCAACCGTGTTCAGATAAAGTTCAATCACTTTAATTTGTCATTTTATTAAAAAAAACTTTGATATACATATATTTATTTAATTTTTTGTTAAAATCCAGCACGCACAGTACAAAAATAATCCAAAACACTGAAGCTAAGAGAAAATTATTTTTCTATTATTCATCGATCAGTGTCATCACTTTAGGAAAATCAGTATTTAGATCCCTATAGTTAACTTTTCTAATTCCCTGGAGTTCTTCAAGAAAAGCTCTAATAGATCATGCACTGACTAAGTCTCCAACGTTAACAAGAAGTGGAACATCTTTTTCTGAATGGTCACGTCCTAGTTTTTCAACTCCTCTATTGCCTGAATCACAAGTCACCTTCTAATCCTTTGGACTAGGTAAGTTTATCGTTTTCTCTTTTCTCGAGATAGGGTAAATGACTAAACATCAAGCGTTTCAGTTACCGTTTTGGATCTGTAGAATGTGAGAGGACAAAAGCAAGTGTAATGAAGAGCATTATTGCTGATAAACTTAGCACTCAGAAGCTAATTAGAATAATTCAAATTATCAAACATACAAAGCATAAATCAAAGCAACTCAAGCCATTCCACATCTGTGAAAATCCTATATCCATACATACTACAGTTTAAGAATCTTCTTCGTTTATGCAACTTGGAGACCAACTATACCAGACAAGCTGAATAAATACCAAAGATGAAGGCTATCTTCAAAACAATATCAACTGAAAATGTAGCAAAGATCAACTATAACACTGCATTACAAAGGGGGGGGGACAAAAAGTAACAACTGCAAAAGCCAAGTCTCTGTGGGTTTAGTATATCATCCACAAAACATCCAGGATCAAATTAGCTCAATATTTCAAACAACAACAACCATTGATTCACATCGACAAGACAAGATTCTGTAAAATACGTTAGTTCATGCACGAATTAACTACCAACGTTGCATACAGTACACAGTGTTGCCAACGTTCACGTTACGTTATAGGTCACTAGCATAGCTTCAGTAGTAGGATCCAGTTCTACTGGCATAATAATAATAAAATCTCATTCACCTGTACATTCAAGTCCACCATTATTCGTCTTTACTATGACCAACTGTATATGAGAGAAATTGATCGCAAGCCAGTAGAACGAGCAATTGAGTTCCTTTGTAACATCCAAAATTGTAGTGTAGTTAAACTTGTGACGCAATATTTCAACTGTAAGACCACAAAAGCACCCATTTATGAATACGAGCTTTCCGATGCAGACATCACCAAGAAGCAAAAAGGAAATTTGGTACTTCCTTTTTAAAGGGAATAAATTCAATATTTTATTATTACTAAGTTTTCTATGGACCACTTCTGCCGGTTTCTTTGGTTATTAGGAAACGTTTAGAGATCCATGCTGAGTTCTTTATCACGTTGAACATACTGGCTAAACTTATTTTAAAAGACGAAATGTGGTATTTATTTAGAGTTTTGTTTTGTTGATATTTGTTTATTTTATATTTCTTATTTTATTTCGATATATTTCATGTTAATTTTATTTATATTTTTATCATTGTTCGGTTCATCACCAGAGAGCCAAACAATATTTTGCCCATAAGTGATACGAATTGTTGCTTACTAATGCACCCATTTTGCTTCAGCTATCCTTTCTATATAGCAATATTAATATTACTAGTATAAAATACCCACCCTTCGCTGAGGGGTTCAAAAGACCCCCTCATGTTTCGCAGAGGCTTTAATGTAATGATCAAGCTCTTCCATTATCCACAATTATTTCTATAGTTACCCTAAGGTGATACGTACTCAAAAACAAAGCCCGTTAAGACATTCTGAACACCTTTGCTACATTTGGTCCTACAATATTGTGAGAGGTGGTTATGAACACAGTTTCAAACTTGACGACCCCGAGATCCTGAAGGAAGCCAGGAACACAAATTCTAATGACAGATTCTGTTTCAGTGGCCCTGAAAACATACTCTTAGACTCAAATCATGCATGGGTGACCTTGCGGGCGCGTTATACTGCCCTTGTTACTTTGGGTAGGTGTGTTACAATATATAGATAAGGAAACCCAGACTGCCTGTCAAGCTGGGTCTTGCAAGCTCCAGAACTGTAGTTAAGTAATATAGGATAAACATATGTATGTTTGCATTATTAAACAAAATTTCGTATGTAATTAAACTGCCTATACGATTTGATTTTGTTAAATTTTAATTGTCTATTGAATCAATTACATGTTCCATTAGAACCGTATTTTTTAGAACACAACTCTTTAAGTAACTTGTTGTTGTCCTATATTTGAAGAAGACCGTCTGTGCTTAAGATGTCGTTTACAATTAAAAGACCTGCTTTTTTATCATCGGCTGTTTTGTTTTAGTTTTTAACGACGTTTACAAGATTATTCAGGGAATCTATACGATTGATGTGTATATTCTGAAGACGATAGGATGAGAGGACACAAATTTAAGATTTGGAAAAGATATGTAGGTTACATTCCAGTTCAGACACTTTTGGTTTTCTAATAGGATGATTGGCTTATGGAATGAGTTGCCGTCGGCAGTAGTAGACTGAAACCTCACAATACTTTATGAGAAGAATCAATGATTCTTAACAAATAAAGGACTGGTTAACGTTTTACTTTTCTCAAATAGTCTTTTATTGATACATTAGTTTAGGTTGCTTATTTGCTTCTAGTAAACCTGTTAAGGCTATCTGCCTCTGCCCTTTATCTGGAACTGCCAGAGGGAAGGCAACCGACGTGCAGCTCCCACCGCCAACTATTGAACTACTCTTTTACCAATAAATAGTGGGATTGACCGTCACGTTATAATGCCCCAACGACTAAAAGGGTAAACATGTTCGGCACCAGGTCTAGATCTCGCAACCCACAGGTTGCGAGTCAAGAGCCCTGACCACCAAGCTACACCAGGCCTCATTTATGTTATTTATTTTGTTTTATTATTGTGTGTTAGTTCTCTATCTTTGAATTTGTCGTTCCACTATGGTTTAGGTGCATTTTCGAAGTTGTATTATAGTAATCTCACTACTACAGACAATAGATTTCAAATGACATGTTGGAGATTTAAAGAAATTTAACAAAAATCTCATAAACAAGTACTTTAAAGACTAGTGGAAATTTTGTTAAAAGCATTTCGATCATAATTTAAATTTGTCGACTACAGAAATTCTTGTTACCAAGCTGAACTTCCCTGTTTAGATCTGAAAATTCGAGAAACAAAATACATAAATATATCCAAAATATGTGTTATATAACAGTGCTAGCCTATAAAATCATATAATCTGATGGTTTGTTAAATATAGCTGGCTACTGCCTCAGTTATGAGCAAACACTCTCATTGAATATTGTCCTGGCAGAAAGTATGTTATGCACTATGGTTGCTGAAAATGTATTGTTACTTCTTCCTATCTGATTAATGGTACGTTTGTTCACTATGCAGTTAACGACATTGACATTAATGATGGTACGCTGAAAGGTAAGAAACGTTGTGGCAAAGTGCACCACCGTCTGAACTCATGCTGAATTATCTGAAACTTTGATGAATACTACACTAAGTCTTCCTGAAGCAATGAACACCATCATACCAGTCAATGTAACATGTGGTCAGACCAGCCAATTATTCAAATACAGTGAGCAGAAGAAGTGGTGCTCTCAGTCTGAAGAGGTGTGTGAATCTGCTGTACAGGCTCGAACTTCTCGTATGGCTTTTATTATAAAAACTCAAGATAATAGCCCACATCTGGCTGGACATAGTTAAATCAACGAAACACAACTAAAGGCCCAGAAATAACAAAAAATTGATGTGTGCCAGTTATTTACTCCCTTGCTCAATACTGCTTTACAAAGATGCAAACATATATCACCTGTGCTGTACAGAAATATATAGTTCTAACTGTTGATGAAGCCATGTACTCTAAATTCATGGAATTGAAATGGACTATACTACACTACAGAGAGTGACTTACTCTACGAGTGGAAAGGGTTCCATATTTCAATGAACTTTTAAAAGATGAAAGGCCAGCACACCAAGTTGCTTCAGAGCTAGCCAACATTTGGATTGAAAATGGTTTTCTGGGACTAAACATAGCTGTAGAAGCACTGGCTAGCACATCACATGCCAGGACAAAGTGGGCCAACAAATTTACATTCCATACAATGTAATCCCGCTTCTCCCTCAGCTCCCTGACTTCATTGCAGAAAAAGATAAAGAGCTGAAAGATTGTATTACCAAGACTGATGAGTCAGAAGTAAATTCTTGTAACAAAACCATGTGAATCGTAATTTCAGAAACATTTCGGGATCATATGCCTATATGCATGACCAGCAAAGTAGAAAATAGTATAAACTTTCGGTTTTGTTGCCAGTACATGAACGTGGTTTCTTTACTGTTCATGTTCACCCATAGCTAGAGAAAATAAAGCTAGTAGCTAAATTTCTTCTCATTTAGGTATACGCTGCCTTTCTTCATGAGATATGACCACACAAACTATGCAATACAGGTGAGTTTACATTACAAAATGCTACAGCTGCCAGCTGAAGTGCATACAGAGCTCCAGCACTGAATTCTCTTGTGAGGAGGTCATGTTAAAGTCTCTTCAAGTGTATCCTGAACAAAGCCAAAATGGCTTAATGGGCTGGCAAGAAGAGAGATGACATTGTATGTATTACCAAAACTATTTTTGCCTTTATAAAATGAGCCTTGTGCTACAATTTGAGAACCATCTTGCAGCAGATACAAAAGCCATGTTTCATGTTGACTTGGATGACTAGTTCATTCATAATGTGCCCAGAAGAGCAAGGAAACAAGAAGATAATGAGGCTCAAGACTCACTTCCACAAACACCATTAAAGTTTAAAGTATTCTTTGGGAACACACCATCCAATTTACAACAAAATATTCAACAAAAAACCTGGCTACTGAAGCTATTCAAGAATCACTGTTGAATGCACAAAACCTAGGCCAAAAACAGCTGGAAAATCTGTGGAAAATGACTGACAGTAAATGAGGGGTTCCAGACATTCCTATTTCCATGATACATTGCTAATGTAACTCTGCTAAATCTACAATGCTATACGCTGTCACGAAAAAGGCCAAAAGGAAATACTTAAGTCATAAAGACTATCAGACCATTCTTCAACACATCGTCACGGTATGTGAAGCTGGAAGAACAGTAGATTTTTAGCAGATTTCCAAGCATAAATTGATGGCTTCCAGGATGATATGAACTATAATGATGAACAGCACTTGTTGACACAAGTTAGCTGTAAACCCACCATTAGGAGGGAGACACAAGGGTGATCTTTCAATGTATTCACAGCAATACTGAGAGCGTAGTTATTACAGTCAAGGACACTGGTGTACATATTATCTTTCTGGCCCAGTATAGCAAAATAACATGTGAGCAGCTTTTAGAGGGAAGACAGCTAGTCATCACCACCCACCGCCAACTCTTGGGCTACTCTTTTACCAACGAATAGTAGGATTGACCGTCACCTTTTTAACGCCCCCGTAGCTGAAAGAGCGAGCATGTTTGGTGGGATTTGAACCAGCGACCCACAGATTGCGAGTCGAGCATCCTAACCACCTGGCCATGCCGGGCCATATACAGAGTATAAAACAAATGAGAAAATATTGGAAATAGCCAAAACAAAGCGTACTCTAAAATCAGACACCCAAAAAAGAAAGTGTCATTATTTTGGACACATTGTCAGAATAAGTAGGATTCAAAGGCTGGAGAAAGAGAGGTCGACCGCAGAGAAATTGGATCACAGATATCACAGAGTGGTTGCAGTCTAGCTACATTGATTGTGTGAGGAAGGCGCAGAACAGACGGGCATGGCGAACGTTGACAGCTAATCTCCTGGTTGGAGCAGCTACAAGCAGATGACGATAGTATACCAGAGGTTCAAACATTGACACTGTTTGTATGATCGCAACAAATAATACCCACACCTTTCACACCTAAAGAGCTCATTACCAAACTAAAGTGTAATGACTAGAACACTGTCAAAATATTATACACCTACCCACGACTGTCTAGAAACAAAAAGGAGGAGAATTAGGATCACAACGTATGTCATGACCAGTAATACTAGAAGAGTGTATAAAGGCAGAATTCATGAACATTAATGAACTTTTGTATGAATACAAACACGTGAGTTTGGAAAACTTCTTCGGCATTCTTTCAATGTTTAGTGAAATAATTCAACGTATAATAGAAGTTGGTATATTAGCTCTTGTAAGATCCTTTATTTAACCTTGATTAGCATCGCTGTAATAAAGGGTTTGTTTGAAGAGCTACTGCTTTTTATATGTTAACTTCAAGCTATTTTCTTAACATTTATTTATGTAATAACTTCTATCAAAAGAGCTGATAAAATATTACATTACCAGGATTAAAACCTAAAGATGGAGATGAACAAAGTCGCAGTTTTTGGAGTTTTCTATGTTGAACTTGTTCCTGTCTGGTTATCATTTTCTGGTTATTCTTATGGATTAAGCACGTCAAATGTTCAAAACTTTACAATAATAATTACAATTAATAATAAATGGTCTTAATTATGAGTTACAGACAAATCCCAGAAAGCTTATATGACCATTAGTTGAGTACCTCGCCGTTAGTGGTATTTTCGACCCTTAACACAACAGCCCGTGACGAGATTGGGCCTGCTTAACGATATTACCAAGCACCGGAGTAGAATTGTGACATGTGTAGCTTCATGTACTATGCCTATAACATTTGGCCAGTGTAGCTATTACTCTTTTAAAAATTTACGTGATATATTAATCTAGCTATTATTATAAATATGTATAACAAATATTGAATTACTTGAAGAAAATACCGTAAATTACAGAGCAATAGCACAGCCAGTGTAAATTAATGGTCTAGTCCTACACTTTTCAATCACCATAGCGTCCGAGGGTAACATCGCGAAAGAAAATATGCCGAACAGCCAGAGTTGAAATATGGGGGGAAGGGGGCTTATAAAGGAAATAAATCAAAGATTAAGGGGGAAATACTTTAAGAAAAGTTAGCATAAAATCTGAAGAAAGCCAGATGAAGCAGAAATAGTTTTCAATCTTTATAATGTGATAAACTAACAGAGACCCGTAAAATATTTGCCATCAGATTAGTATATTTATTGAAACTGTACTTCTTAAAATACAGGATTTATAGAATAATACAAAATAATTCTAATCGCAGATAGCGAAATATATAAGTCCACTTGTCTTAGGCTTAACTTTAGATAAGCCTTTATTATGTACGGCTTACAGTTGATAAAGAGATGAATTACTACTGAACTTGTGAACGTTTTTTGCTTTACCTTACTAAATAATATCAATAAACAAGCTTATAATGTGATTCTACGACCTAACGTTAGACCTTTTTAAAAACGTTGATAAACTATATGTTGTTGTACAAAATGTCTACTAAAGTACATTTACATTCGCCTTTTGTTTACATTCGTTGAAATGGAGTGCGCGCGTGATAGTAAAGAGCGAGCGCATTTTCAAGACAGAAAAAAACAACAATTGAGTGTTATTATACAGGATGCTTGGACTAGCGTTATAGTTTGCGACGTCACGATAAAGAAAGTTATTTAAGTCTTATAGTGAATGTGGTCTGTACAGAGTCACTGACCACACCGTGGTAAATAAGTAACCCGGCTTAACTTTTGGTGGAGTTAAACTCTGAGGCTTGTATTAAAGTATGTACATCTAAGATGAAAAAAGTTATATACATTCTGTACTGACCATGCTAATTGTGCAATTTATACAGAGTCAACGACCACAACGTTTACTCATCATAATTTATGTTAGAGTTGAATAAAGTATGTATAACTTGCAACTATTATGTTAATTTATAAAATCAGTTTTCGTAATATTTTTATTAAAGATTATATGAAAAGTAGCGAAATTGTCAGTGTTATACATTTTGTTAAAATAAATTGTACTTACAACAAAGTTTCAGAAAATGTTAACCTATTCCAGATTACTATAGCCCAAGGTATGTCTTGAAAGGTTAGGGTGCGGGGTTTTTGTTTATTTTTTATTTTGAACAGAACAAACGAAAGGTAAAACGCTCTTGAAAGCGAAAAGAGATTTTAGCATAGAACTTGGGGAAAGTCAGAATTATAGTCTTTATATCTTTTTGGTGTGATAAACGCTTAGAGTTGTGTTTCTTTATTTGTTTGTAATTAAGCACAAAGCTACACAATGGGCCATCTGTGAGTTGAAGTATACATGGTTATGATATAGGAAGTGGTTAATATCCTGTAGCGACTACGTTAATAATATGATCTATGCTGAGTCAATGACCACACCGTGGTAAACTATTGGTTCAGCATTGCCTTGGTGGAGGTGAATGAAGAAGGTAAGTGTGAAAGGTTAAATGTCATGTGTTGGAGTACATACGTCTAGGATGTAGCAATTTATATTCTGGATTAACCGTACTAATCGTGCGATTTATTCTGATTCTGTGACTTATACGATTTAAAGTATTTGGTTTTTTCTCGTGTATTTGTGCTATATTAAATAAAACTGTAGTAAATCTCTTATGACAGATATTCCATATTGTCTGGAAATCTTCAAGTAAGATTATCGTAAGTTTCGTGATGTGATTAAAATGATAATTTAGTTTTGTTGTAATCCTCTGTATTTAACACTAAAGATAAAATTAGATTATTGATAAATTCAACACAAATACACATATATATATACATACATATGTCAGAAATCCAGATGGTAGTTTGATTAAATCTCCTCCTAACGGTGTACATATGACAGGTAATCAAAGGGTAATGTGATTAGATCTCCTGTCTTCTTGAGGATTCTGAATAAAATGTAAAATAATCTGCTTTATAGAAAGTGAAATCAGTAAAAATTTACCCGTAGATATTGATTTTTCTCGCTATTATCAACTAATATGTATCCTTTGATATTCTATTAGATTATCTGTATATACAGTACTGTTGATATATTAGTTTGTTGTATCATCAACTGGGTAGTTGCTGGTTGTCGTATTTATTATTAACTAGAGTGTTGTTTCTATATCAACCGAATAATGACATACTTGTTTCTGTAACGTAACAAAAGCAATCAACTTGAAAACGGTATTTTTATTCTTGAGAAAAGAAGTAGTAAGAAAACCGTTGACAACCAGTACGCTCACATACACCTATGAAACAGATAAATCAGTACTTTGTAAACAAAACACCACTGAAACAAGAACGAGAAAGAAAAGAAAAGTAAGAGAAGATAAAAAACAATATTTTGTTTGGAAAATGCTTTTTAAGCAAGTGCAGTGGATAAATGTTAGATAGGTTGCAGAGAAGATGATTAAGGTGTTCGACGTCTCTTCAAAGTCATTCTGTAAACAAAAATTCAACTATTCTCAAAATGGAATCAAACTTTATATGAACAAGTTTCTCTTACTAATCCTCTTCTCCTGTTTGTCTCTTTTAATGAGTTCATTATCGTTTGTAAAAAACCCTAAAGAATAAAAATCACACCAGGCTGCACGTTTTGTTTTTATTTTGATGAGTTCTCTTAGTTTTGATATCAGGGGTGTGTAAAAATAGCACGATATAGCTGAATCGACAATATAATCTGCGCTTTCTTTTATTTTTTAAATGTTTAGCTAATTGATATTTTTAGCATGTACAAACTTTTGCTTGAGCACGTGACTGTTAGGATATTGTTTTAAAAGTTACTGTTTTTAAGTACTTTTATAATCAACTCGGAAGGGTTACATTTTCAATGTTGGTTTTTAATAATAAACTTACTTAATATGATTTATAGAAAACTTTATATGTGATAGCTTTTATCCGATAGTTTGTTTTTACCATCAATGGCTTAGCGGTAAGTCTACAGACTTACGACACTAAAAATCGGATTTCGATACCTGTTGTGTAGCTTTGTGTTTAACAAAAATCAAACCGGATCTGTCTGGAAGACAACACCTACAGTGTATCGGTTATTTAACATTATAGGACTCTGTGAAACCTTCTGACACCTATAAGTGTGTATGTTAATAGCCGTCCAAGTCGCTGCCAGTGTTGCACAGAGCATCGGATATACATAATGGAGTAGATAAGGTGTAAGTCGTATAGTTGAAATCTTCCAGAAATATAATGTAAATCTGCGTTTCCAGTTTACTATCCTTGTTCAGAAGCTTATAGATATATAACTGGAAAGTAAGCTGGTATTTGGCTGAGTAGCTTGGCAGCAAGTGAAGCAGCGAAAGACATGACAGCCACTAAAGTTGAGCTTTTCTCGTCATTTACAGCTTCATGATGTGTTAACGAAGGATTTAGCTGTAGAAATCACTAGTAAAGCCAAACTTCAGCGTATATAATCCTGCATCATTTTCATCAGTTGAAAGTTTCAGTCCGCCGTGCGGTGGCGTGAGTGGGCTGAACAAGGATTTAAATCTACTTGTGTGCACGCTCGTCCGGTCTGTAGCTTGAAATAGATGAACTGATGTAACAAGCTTCTCTGTATGTCTCGGAAAATGTACTGTTTACACTCCTTCAGCTTATAAATACTAACATCTTGAATAGAAACTCGATTAATTAACACTTCTAGCATAGTATCGTTAAGTTAGAGTTTAGTTGACGGTTTCAGTACCATGAGTCGGTCACGAGTGGAAGTTCCACCGGAACTAACAAGCCTGCTCCTCGAGTTCACAGTGAGCATTCTTACCGAGAAGCCGGAGGATATCGTAGATTATGCCGTGAACTACTTTACAAAGATTCGTGATGAGAAGCGAAAAACGAGCTCTGGTATTGTTCAGCCTTCCTCGTCAGTTTCTGTAACAACTCCACTTATCGTAGAAGATATAACTGAAGGAAATCAACTACAAGGTAAGGACTGCGAAAGGCAATTACAGTTATATTAATAACGATTATTTGTAACACTCATACTGGATGGAATGATCTCGTAACAATAAAGTGATGTGAGTGCTTCGCTTTTATGCAATATTAAACTTAATTCAATAAGCAACAATAATAATATGCCTAATAACTAAACGTCTTCATTTAATTGTTATAAAAATATTAAATAATCATCAAAAATAATACTCGCACTTAATAAAATTAGCCAAGAGACACTAGTTTACTTAGAGAGGTGTTAATTAATGAAGTAATCAGTACAGCATTTCAAAAATAATTGACACATGTTTTGCAAAAGAAAGCATTCTATTTTATCAAACAAAACAACAACAACAACTATTCTATCAGTAATCATCGTCTGGAATTAGTAAACATACATATGAAATAAATAACTTTTAAGTTACTAAGCACATAGCAATAAGCCTTTATAGGATATTACTGAATTAAGCAAACTCAAATCTATTGCATGTAAGTCGTAGTAGTGTTCCTTTGGCCACAAGTAAAATTTGATAACATTTCACTGGTCACAGGTAAAACTAGGTAGTATTCCACTGGCCAAAAGTAAAGTTTAGTAAGATTCCACTGGCTACAAATAAAACTATGTAGTATTCCACTAGCCATAAACAAAACCTGGTAGCATGCCCTTGGACATTAGGAAAGCTCCTTAGTAATGTACTAACCACAAATACATGCTGTTAATATTTCACTAGTGACAATGAAAGCAAGTACAGTTTGATAGTATTCCACTGGCCATTAGGAGATCTTGGTAGTATTCCATTGACCACAAGCACACGTTGTTATTATTTTACTGGCCAACTTGATAGTGTCCCATCTTAGTAGTATTACTTTGGCCATAAATAAAGCTTTTTACCCTGGTCACGAGTAAAACTTGATAATATTCCATTGACCACAATTAAAGCTTGGTATATTACACTGGTCTCAAGTAAACTTTGAAAATATTCCACTGGCCACAATTAAAACTGGGTATATTACGAAGGTCTAAAACAAATTGGTAATATTCCACTGCCCACAATTAAAGCTTGGTAGTACTCCACTGACCACAAGTACATGTTGCTAGTATCACAATGGTTACAAATAAAGATTGATAGTATTCCACTGGGCACAAATAAAACTTGGTAATATTCCATTGACAACAAGTAAATATTTGTAGTATTCCTCTAGCCACAACTAAAACGTGGTAGTATTCCAATGGCCACAAATAAATCTAAGTGGTATTATACTGGCCGCAAGTAAAGCTCAATAGTATTTCACTGACCACAAGTAAGACTAGGTAGTATTCCACTAGTCACCAGTAAAACTTGGTAGTATTCCTTTGGACATTAGGTAAGCTTCACAGTAATCTACTGACCACAAGTACATATTGTTACTACTCAACTGGTCACAACGAAAGCTTGACTGTATTCTATCGATTAGTGTTCTACTGATCACAAGCATATCTTGGTAAGTGTCATTGGCCATAAGAAAAGCCTGGTAATATTACAGCGATAGCAAATATATCTTATTATCATTCCCCTAACTGAAAGAATATCGTGTTTGTACAACACAAACTACAACTACGTCTTATTAATATTCCAACAATCCCTCTTTTTTGAATAACTGAGCAAAGTAGAAAAACTATATATATTGAAAAATCGTCCATATTGTGTCTTAAAGAGGAAATAATTTTATCTTGAACGCAAATGATGATTATAAACCATCATAAAGTAAAAAAAAGCAAAAAAAAAACTCTTTATCTCATGTATTTGTTCTCTGAATTCTAAATAAACATTCAGCAGTTTCTATGTTGGAGCCGGGATCTGACTTGTAATCAAGTGATGAAGAAGATATTGTAGGAACAAATGGAAACTTAAAGCTGTATTAACTGACGAATGGGCACACACATATCAATTGAAAACGTGGAATGAGGCGTCATCTTTAGTTTGGGGTTGAACACACCGTCTGTAGGAGTGACTATAAATTTTTGGAAGGATTGTGATAAACTGCTTACATGAAATATTTTCACAAGCTTCCTAGTGGATGGCGTGTCGTAATTCACGAAATTATTGCAACTGAACGTGGTTGCGTGTCTTGATAATGATTATCATGTTGATATATCTTTAAAAGTGCATATTAAATATCTCTTAGAGTACAATGGTGTTTGGATTTGTGAATATCCTTTCTTTGGAGTCTTAAGGTATCAAAGAATGAATCGTATGATCTATTTTTGTTTGATTATTCTGCAACCTAGAATGAATTGAAAGAAAACCTTAGTTTTAAGCACCATTCTTTAAGTAATATATTCACAGCACAACATAAAATATATCAGCTATCATAATTTGAAAGGTTATATGAAAAAAAAATCGATAATATTAATTGACGAAGGTTTCTCTGTGTGTGTCCATTTATAAGAAGTGAACCTGGCATATATCGTTAGGCTCTCACTGGGTACTGACTTCGGGGAGTCAGAGTTTGCATCTGACCCCACGTCCCAACTATCTTCCCCATACCTTGAACGGTGTCTGGCTACATTTAAGTTACATTTTCGGGGCTGTTTATTTCGCTTTCATTGGCCACAAGACGTTGTTAGGAAAGATCGTGTAAAGTGTTTCGTATAATTATACCGATGTGAAGTTTTTTTCAAGGAACATCAAATCTATGGAAGCGCATGAAGTGTTTATGAAAGGTATACTCAATTATTTCTTTAATGCTTCTTTTGTTTACAGTGTTGGATTGAATATTTAATATATTAATTTTTACTCTTTAGTTTTTTTTTTCACTATTGTATTTTTTATTATAATTATTATTATGCATTGTTTGTATAGTATATAGTTTTAACACTGACCCAAACTTCCTAAGCTACACACAAAGTACACGTTGCTGAACAAACCATGAACTATGCACTAGCTACTATCATGGCACACACTGTTAACAACTGGGCGCTCGACTTGCAATCTGAGGGTCGCGGGTTCGAATCCCCATCTCACCAAACATGCTCGCCCTTCCAGCCGGGGGGGGGGGGTGGAGCGTTACTATGTCACGGCCAATCCCACTATTCGTTGGTAAAAGAGTAGCCCAAGAGTTGGCGGTGGGTGGTGATGACTAGCTACCTTCCCTCTAGTCTTATACTGCTAAATTAGGGACGGATAGCGCAGATAGCCCTCGTGTAGCTTTGCGCGAAATTCAAAACAAAAGAAACCCAAGCTGGTTGAACATTGTGATATATTATGGGATTACAGCTAAAATACCGCTAACAGCGAGGGTATACATTGTAATTAAACAATGCATTATAACGTTTATAAGTAAGGACAAAATCACAGTATATTCAATTAATTATTTTCATTACTGGGTTAATTTTTAGTTATGATGTACGTAGCTAGCTAGGTTTGATCAAGATAGCATTAATTCTAATCTTATTTCAAGAATTTTACTTTAATTATTTTTCATCTCCTATTCTTCATTATATTCCCGTGTTTAACCCCCTCCGTTTTAATGTCTTGGGTAAACATTTCTTTAATATTTAACCGCAGAAGGTTATAGTCTACGAATATATAACAATTAGAACACCTCGTCTTTACTCTGTTTCATTATTATAGCTAGTACGAATATTTATTCTGTTTGTATTTGTCGGTCAAATACTATTGACGCTTTAGGAGCTGGAACTTATAATAAGGTATCTGAGCTCAACTCTCGTGCAGGACTTTTTAAAACAGAATCAGTAAGTTTTGTTATCTTTCTCTTCAGAATTAGAACTTAGAATTTTAACCAAAATTTACTAAAGCCATCTGTAAATTGCCATCCTTAATTTTGAACCGATAGATTAGAAGGAAATTCGCCAATAAACAACATCCAACGACAATTCTTACTTAACTCTTATCTCACCTAAAAGCGGAATGTTATTGTCATTCTTATAGCGCACCCGTGTCTATAAACTGCGGAGAGCAACAGGACGTGAACCACGACTTACAGGATTCACATTTCAGGCATGGTTATCTTAGTACACGCCCAACCCACGCTAAAACCTTATTTTAAACACTACTGTTATTGATGAGAACGTACCGCGATCCAAGTAAGATGTTTTATCCTTCATTACTTTCCTCCATTCTCTCTCGGCTCATTTAACTGTTGACAGGAGCATCAAGTAATTGATATATTTTGGTTCCACTAATTTTATACCTCAGGCATTACAACAGCTAACCGAACGAACGTATGTTAGCTACCTTGAAGTTGGACTATGTAGCGTTGCAGTTGCCATGGGTTACGACGCGTAGGTTGGGTTCTCACATACCTCGCGCGTGTGGAGATTTGATTGAAAGCAGAGAATCCTTTATCGGTTCTGAGATCTGGATTACATACCTGTTCTACAGGAATGATTATACAAGGTAGTTAAAATATTCTACTTATGAGATCCAGATTAAATGCTTCTGTTACAGGCGTATTTTACGCGGCGATAAAATATGCGACTTATGAAACCTAGGTTACACACTTCTTTTACAAGCGTGTCTTATATAGTTCTAAAATACGAAGTACATGGTCCAGTTCTCTAATAGTGAGAAAAGTGTACCGTGTAAAAATATCAAGTGTTCTGTTAGTAAACACAATCGACGCTCTAGAAAGGTCAAGTTCTGTAACACTGTACCTCACAGGAATATCAAGACACATATTTATAAATAGGTAATGCTCTAGGAAAATCAGGTTCTGTAATACTGGCTACATTGTACTGTATAAAATCTTCATTATCTATGTCAATAAACATAATCAATGCTGTAGAAAGGTCAGGTTCTGTAAGAGTTAGTTAAGACAAATTAATATTTGGGTCACTTGTCCTTCTACAATGCAACGTAAAAAAACTTCTAAAAGGTATTTCTTCTATGTTTTCTTCTTCAATTTCTCCCTTTTTTTTTCTAATAGTCAACTCAGAAAACAAACCAGCTTCTAATATGAATTGTTAACGTATGTTAAAAATTGCCCGCGTTCTTGAAAATTAGTTTTCAGTTCTTCCAATCTCCAATAGAAAGCTACTTTAAAACGTTTTAAGAAAGTACATGCTAAATTCTTAGTTAGCCATAAATTCTAATTTATGGAAAGCTTTCTAGATATTATCTGAGATTTTCCTGCAATATCAAATCGTATTATGTGTGTGTGTGGGTGGTAGGGGGGGGGGTATCTGTGTATATATATAATTCTCTTTGTTATTTTTACGTAAGTTACAGCCAGCAACAGCTGCGTGGGTGTTTATATTTTTCTTTACTAACTGCACGAAGTCCTCATCTTTTATTTTTTTATGATATCTTTAAATTCGAGTAAAAGTAGAGTCTAGCAATAAGATGAGTTCATAAGTTCTTGTTTGCCTCATCACTGCATGACAAAGGTTGATATTTTGTGGTTTTTAAATCAAACAAATGGTACCACAGGGCTACTATCAGCGCAGATTTACAGAAATGGCTAACAGAAGCATAAGTAATGGTGTGAAGTCCAGATAATAGAAACTGTTTGTGTATGCTTAATTGAGGAAATGTAACTTATCCATTTAATATGCTGTACTTTGAGATTTGTATGGAAGAAGCACAATCTCCTTAATTGACGTATCTCAAAACTGGTAAAGAAACTATGTGACCTACCATTTTAATATAGGTTAAAATTGTGAAGGAGAAACGCAACGTACGCATTTTTTATGAAGTTCAAGAAATCTCAAGAAGAAATGCTACCTACTCTTTTGATGTAGCCCGAGACCCTTGAAAAGAAATGTTACCTATCTTCAGTTCAAATGTCGTGAAGAAGAAATGTTACCCACCCTTTTGATGTAGTTGAAGACTCGTGAAGAAGAAATGTTACCCACCCTTTTGATGTAGTTCAAGACTCGTGAAAAGAAATGTTACCCAGCCTTTTGATGTAGTTCAAGACTTCTCAAGAAGAAATGCTACCTACTCTTTTGATGTAGCCCGAGACCCTTGAAAAAGAAATGTTACCTATCTTCAGTTCAAATGTCGTGAAGAAGAAATGTTACCCACCTTTTGATGTAGTTCAAAACTCGTGAAGAAAAAATGTTACCTGGCTTTTTGATGTAGTTCAAAACTCGTGAAGAAAAAAATGTTACCTGGCTTTTTGATGTAGTTCAAGACTGTAAAGAAGCAATGTAACGTACCTATTTAATTGACTAAGATATATGAAGATGAAATGTAATAATATTAGAAATATATATATATATATTT
>NW_013666857.1:198805-202778 GCF_000517525.1 Limulus polyphemus | reverse complement strand
TAGCCCGAGACCCTTGAAAAGAAATGTTACCTATCTTCAGTTCAAATGTCGTGAAGAAGAAATGTTACCCAGCCTTTTGATGTAGTTCAAGAAATCTCAAGAAGAAATGCTACCTACTCTTTTGATGTAGCCCGAGACCCTTGAAAAGAAATGTTACCTATCTTCAGTTCAAATGTCGTGAAGAAGAAATGTTACCCACCTGTTTGATGTACTTGAAGACTCGTGAAAAAAAAATGTTACCCACCCTTTTGATGAAGTTTAAGATTCGTGAAGAAGAAATGTTACCCAGCCTTTTGATGTAGTTCAAGACTGTAAAGAAGCAATGTAACGTACCTATTTAATTGACTAAGATATATGAAGATGAAATGTAATAATATTAGAAATATATATATATATATTTGTTGAAACATGGATGTTTTGGGGCAGGTATTGTTTAATGGTGGCGTAAAATATGAAACGTTTTGGGGCATGTCTCGTTGAAGGACAGCGAGAAACATGGATAGTTATGTGGCGGGTCTTGATGAATGGTGGCATGAAACACTGAACGTTTTGGAACAGGTCTTGTTGGATGATAGAGAGAAACATGAAAGAGTTTGGATCATGTCTATTTGAAACATGGAAACTTGGAGGAAAAGGTCTTCTTTAATGATGGAGTGAACATGAAAGGTTTGGGAGCAGGTTTTATTGAATGATTGAGAGAAATATGGAAGCTATATTTTAATATATAAAATTATTTCCACTACAAAAAGGAAAATGGGTTTGATCGTGCATCATTAAACCACTCATCCCCAACAAACCAATTGTTTCTCTGTTTACAGTTGAAATACAGATTTATAATGTTTTTCTTAAACACAGATTAACACCCACTTTTATCATAACAACAAGGTAGTTCCCAATGATAATAACAAAACGATCGGCGTGACAGTTGTGTCACAATTTATGTGTGCCACTTATGCTTAAATCAATAAAAATATATAGACAAAGACATTTATTCTAGTATTAGAACGAAGAAAATAAATTGCAGTGCTTTAACACATACAAATCTTTGCTGGTAACGCATTATAATTCCAGTGGTATCCCTCATACCAACATGCACGGAATATAGTGGGTCCACTTGAGCACGTATTAGAAACGAGCGGGAAATGTAGTAATCATAATAAAAAATTCTCTTAGAAACAGACAAGGATTATGGTATTTCGACAAAAGTGCCTCCTTTGTGCAAACAGGGAATAGGGAATAAAAGAGTTCCTCCGAAATCTTCTTAACAGCAAATAACGAATACGGTAACTCAACTGGAGCAGCCCTTAACAGCAAATAACGATGTATGGTAGTTATACTGAAAAAGCCCATACAAATAAGAAATGTGGTAGTTCTACTGGAGGAACCCTTAACAGCAAATAAGGAATATCGTAATTCTACTGAAGCAGCATTTAAGAGCAAATAACGAATATGGCGGTAATACTGGAGCAGCCCTTAAAAAAAAATAATGAATATGGTAGATCTACTTGAGCATACCTTAACGAGAAACAAGGAATATAATAGTTCAACTGCAGCAGACCTTAAGAACAAGTATAGAACATAGTAGTTCTACTGGAGCAGCCCTTAACAACAAATAAGGAATATTGTAGTTCTACTGAAGCAGCCCTTAACAACAAATAACGAATATGGTAGTTCTACTGAAGCAGCCCTTAACAACAAATAAGGAATATTATAGTTCTACTGAAGCAGTCTTTAACAACAAATATTGAATATAGTTATTCTACTGCAGCATCTCTTAACAACAAATTAGTAATATGATATTTCAACTGAAGAAGCCCTTAACAACAAATGAAGAATGTGATAGTTTTCCTGGTGCACCCTTAACATCAAATAACGAATATAGTAACTCTTCTGGAGAAGCTCTTAACAACAAATATGGAATATGGTATATATACTGAAGCAGCCCTTAACAACCATTAAGTAATATGGTAGTACTACTAGAGCAGCCTTTAACAACAAAGAAGGAATATAGTAATTCTACTGGAGCAGCTCTTAATAACAACTAACGAATGTGGTAGTTCAACTACAGAAGAATGTAACAACAAATAAGTAATATGGTATTTTAATTGTAAGAGCCCTTAACAACAAGTAACGAATGTGATAGTTTTACCGAAGAAGACCTTAAGAACAAATAACGAATATCGTTGTTCTACTTGAGCAGCTTTTAACAATCAATAAGGAATACGGTATTTCTACTGGAGAAGACTTTGACCACAAATAAGGAATGTGGCAGTTCCACTGGTGCAACCATTAGCAACAAATAAGGAATATAGTACTTCTATTGGAACAGCGCTTAACAACAAATAAGGAATATTGTAGTTCTACTGGAGCAGCCCTTAACAACAAATAACAAATATGGTTGTATTACTCAATGAACCCTTGATAACAAATATGGTAGTTTTACTGCAGCAGCCCTTAACAACAAATAAGGAATATGGTAGATCTACTGGAGTAAACCTTAACATAAAACGAGGAATAAATACTTCTACTGAAGCAGCCTTTAACAGCAAATAACGAATATGGTAGTTCTACTGAAGTAACCCTTAAGAACAAATAACGAATATGGTGATTCTACTGCTCTTAACTGCACTTAAGGAATATCGTAGGTTTACTGAGCAGCCCTTAACAACAAATAACGAATATGGTAGTTCCACTGGAGCAGCCCTTGAGAGCAAATAAGGAATTTGGTAGTTCTACTAGAGCAGTTTTTAACAGCAGATAACGAATATGGTAGTTCTTCTGGACAAGCCTTTAACAGCCAATAAGGAATATAGCTATTCCACTAGAGCAGCCCTTAACAACAAATAACGAATTTAGTAGTTCTACTGGAGAAGCATTTAACAACAATTAAGAAATATGGTACTTTTATTGGAGCAGTTCTAAACAACCAAAAAGGAATACAGTAGTCCTACTGGAGCAGCTCTTAGGAAAACATAAGACATATGTTAGTTCTACTGTAGCAGCCCTTAACGAAAAATAAGGAATATTAATAGTTTTTCTGAAGTCTTTTTAACACATAGGTAATATATTAGTGCATCTGAGTACGTGTTATCGATAAACAGTAAATATATAGGAGCTCAACCGACGTGCATTTTAACAAGAAAGTATTAAAGTGTCAGTGGACCAACCCTTATCAAATCAGGGAATATTGTAATTATAGCGGATCATACATTATCAATAAAGAAGGAGCAATACAGTTACGGGATAGAAGATGGTTCAACTAAAAAGCAGTCATCTAGCTTATAAACCTATCTATTTCTATTAATTATTTTTTATTTCTTTGTTGTTTTGTTCATTTAAGATTATAGGTTTGCACAAGTGAGTCCAGATGTGTAATATTTAGATGTTGAACGTTGATTTATTCAGCACTCATATCTTCTCCCAAGTTTGATGTTCTAGTTTCACTTCACGCTTGGTGGTTATAGAGTTCAACTCACAATCTGTGGGTCGTGGGTTCGTCTTCCTATTTCTACAGTGGAGGTGTTATAATGTGACAATCAATTCCACTTTTAGTTGTTAAAGTGTAGCTCAAGTGTTGGCGGTGGGATGTATTGACTAGCTGCCTTCCCTCTAGTTTATCACTTCTAAGTTAAGGACGGTTTGCGCAAATTCAACAAAATCACAAACCTCAGTTGTAAAACGGTTTACCATCACTGAAATGTGTGCTTTGTTTCTCACTTTCATTTTCTACAAGAACATATGCTAAGATTTCTGAATTGTAAGTTGTATTATATATTAGGTCGTCAAAAAATTAATGTCGCTTTATTTTTAAATGAAAAAACCCGAACAACTTATTTTTCAAATGAATTAGTCCCCATTCTTATCGATGATGCTTTTCTATCTTACAATCAGGTTATCAATGCCCTGATGAAAGAAATCATTTAGTTTTGAAGCAAAAACCATGTCGATGTCCTCTTTAACACCTTCCACATTT
>NW_013666857.1:189877-197956 GCF_000517525.1 Limulus polyphemus | reverse complement strand
TACGTTTTTTGGGGGATGGTTAATGAAAGTGTTCCAAAACGTGACATTAATTTCTTGACGACCTAATAGATCATCCTTTAGGTGCTACTTCGTTACAGTTCTCATCTAGTTTGAAATCTAGGTTTGATTGCTTTAGTTGATTTTAACCACAAAGTTACACAATGAGTTATTTGTGCTCACAGCGGCTATCTAAACCCGAATTTTAGTGTCGTAAGCTCGCAGTATTACCGCTGAGCCTCTGGGGGACTTTATAAATTTATAATAATAATTTAAGTTTGGGAGATTATATTGAGGTATGTTCTCTTTCCCTTAGGTAATAAAATGAACTTGTCTATAAAATATAAATAATTATTCAGAGTAATTATCAATAGATCCCCATATGTAAAATGATAAAAAAATACTTATACCAGTGGGACAAAATTGTTACCATAGGTATGTTGAGAATCACCAGTTATATCCAGGAATGTTTTAACATACTATATACCTAACCCGCTATTTTTTCTTTTCTTTTTTTGCAAAATAGTATTGTGTTTGATTCTGTTCTTTTTCAGCAACATAAATTTGGAGGTTTGAATAAAACGTGTTTCATTTTTAGAGCTGCGAAGATAGTTTATGTGTATAAAGTGTATTAAGCCCTTTAAGTAAGCAGCTCCGACTGGTTTCAAATAGTTAAAAAATAAAGTTAGCATTTAAAGCAAGTAAACACTTTCAATTATCTTTTATATTTGATTTGAAACTCATTACCAAACTGTTTCATATTTCCTGATATGCAAGTGAATAGTTGACAAAGACGTATCAAATGTTTACCATTAATTGTTATCAGAGAACTACTGACAGTGCTCGTGACGTTTCTAAAGGAAAATATTTCAAGTTTGAAAAGTTGTTAGTGTGGAGTGTTATATAGTTACTTTTATTATGCAGAAGTTCGGTACCTAAATTGTTTCCTAACAGTTTTTGACATGTGATCTTTTTTTATGAACTAAAATGTAAAAATGAAGCTTTTGAGCCTCCAATACGTAAATTTGCCATTTTGACCTATCCTCAGCAATCACAAGTTCTCATAATAAGTCACAAAATTCTCAAATCATATACATTAATTAAGTTTTAAACTTAACAAATGTTTCAGTGTAATGTGATTACGCCGTTTGAATAGTAACAAAAAGTACAAAATGATGAATGAAATCATCTTTGAGTCGTTCCTAACGAAATTTCACGACTCATGATATTTGCATTATTATAGTTTTCAAATAATTTCTTTATATCCGTCATATGCTATGTTAATTTAAAGTTAACATGATAAGATTTACCATAGGACTATAACATCCTATGGTTCGGTTTTTGTCATATTCTACAGTAGTTTATAACTAATACGATAAGTAGTATCGTAAGAAAACAATATGGTTCGTACCATACAAACGTGACAACCATACAGTATGGCAAGATATTGCGGAGATCAAAGAACGCTGTCCAGAACAGATGATACTTGCACAAGCTTCAAGCTCGATATACTCATTAATAATGACAGAAAGCATATTGAACACAAACTATGACGGTTTTGAAACCCTGTCCAAACTTTTCTAAATAAACCTTCACTTCCCAACGTGTCTTTGATGGAAGTTTGTTTTCTTGAGACAAATAGTTATTAAGATATATTTATTTTAAGCATGGGATCTTCTCTATAACCACTCTATATGTATACAGGCATACACTTTTATATATAGATTTTTACTACAGCTTCACCAGAGCACCACGAATATGTTTCATAATTCTTACTTCTTCAAACTATTTAGGTGGTCGCTGAGTCAATGCTGAACCTTTCAGTGCCCTTACGGTTGCTATGGGAACAGACGTTAGTTCATCACTAACGACATTTTCACATGGTAAACAGAAATACATGACTCATATATTGTTATATTTGAAGTTTTGTGTTGTAAGATTATGTCGACAAATAAGCGATTAATGCAAGTACTTCATATTTCTTGAAAAGTAGAAACATATTGTAGCTTTCAAAACCACGAACGTCAATTTCGTTTTTTATTTCATGTAGTATAAACTGAAGAAACGAACCTAAGAAGTCAACATTTTAATTATTGTGTGCTACTGTTTTGTAACAGCTATAGTTGAAATTACCTGTCCAAGCAGTATAGGTATTGTTACAACTGTTACTGTTCTTGGGAGTGCTCTTTTGATTTATTCAATAAAAGAAGAATGCAAAGTCAGTCTATTTAATGATAACGAAAACGTTTTATTTCTTCGAACACAAGTTCTAAACGCTATCTTACTATTGTTCATTAAATGATCTAATTCACAGTAGACGGTCATACATCAATGTTCCTCGCGCATATTTATATTTCTGTGTCGGAACACAAACTCAATAATCATAGCACTGAACCAATTAAGAGACCAACAAGTTCCATAAAATAATAACCTACTACTTTAGACTCCAAGTAACTTAGTAATAGATTCAAATATCATTAGTCATCTACTGAAGCCTAACTCGTGTATTATACTATTCAAACTGTTATAAGGCTTAGGAGAAAACTCCAGACGTTAGGCTATGCGCTCACCAGGTGACAACAAATCTCCCTCTGGTTAAAGAACAACGGAAACATATAAGTTGGAGACGCAGTAAACTAACTGTGAACATATATATATATAAATCTTCCAAAGAAGGTCTCTTTTAAGTTGATGTAAAAAAAATCTTCAAAGAAGTATAGTACTTATACTTCTTCTGATTAAAAGCCATGTTTGGAGATTTTGTAATTCAATGTGCAAGGTTTGGGATAATAAAGGTAGATCGTTTTAATTTAAATAGATATTTGAAGAACAAAAAAATAGTTAAATTAGTTGAGATTAATTGATCAAAAATATAACACGTGAAAAATATAGGTTCTCAAGCTCCTTTTTCGTGGTGACAAAAATAACACGTGAAAACGATTATAAATCTCCAATCTCTTTGTGCTTGGAAAAACAAGAGTAACATGAGAAAACAAGTTTGTTTTGAATTTCGCGCAAAGCTACACGAGGGCTATCTGCGTTAGCCGTCCCTAATTTAGCAGTGTAAGACTGGAGGGAAGGCAGCTTCTCATCACCACCCACCAACTCTTGGGCTACTTTTTTACCAACGAATAGTGGGATTGACCGTCACATTAGAACGCACCCACGGCTGAAAGGGCGAGCATGTTTGGTGTGACGGGGATTCGAACCCGCGACCCTCAGATTGCGAGTCGAGCGCCCTAACCACCTGGCCATGCTGGGCCAATATATATAAGAAAATAAATAGTTCCATCTCCTATTCACTTTTTTTTGGTAGCTTGCGCCACGTTATGCATTTTAAGGCATAAATTTAAATATGGGCGAAATACGGGCTGCAGGGACCAGGTGGTAGTGTGTTTAAAAATTGAGAGCATGTGAACATGTGTAGAAATATCTAAAAAAAATCAATGGAAATAAATTACCTTTAAGAAGTGTTTTGTATTTTCTTGGGCAAATCTTCTATATTGTTTCTCACAATGGCAAAAAGTCTGAATTTTTCATTATAATAGACTGTGACACGAAGTTAAAAATCTGAAATATTTTCTTTAAACGAGGATGTGATTTCATTTGGCAATAGTATCATCATAAAATATTTAAGCTTCACATCCCTCCAGAGACATTATTTTCAGTGCATCATTTACTGATAGTCTTCTTTTGATAGACAAACTTAAGTACATTTTATAGCTTGTTTTATTTTCACTGGTATCACTTCGATGTACGTTTAAACAATAAAGTGGTCACAATAATTATTTCTATGCCAACTCAAGATTCCTTCACTTCTGTGCTATTGCATTTTTTGTTTTGCTAACGTGGGATCAACAACTTGTTCTCTCTCCGAAAGTGTAAAAGAATATTCTGAATGTTAAAACTAAGAAGAGCAAATTTATGTCTGGTTGTATTTTGTTTAGAAAAGTAGAGGTTTTAAATGTATATTTATTTTCTAATGAAGAGGTGAGTTTTAATGTTCAGTCAATAACATAATATAACACAGAATCCAAGGTTAATTAGTGTAATATAAGTTATTTTGTTATAAATTATTATGCTTCTGTATAATGTCATTAATGCTATATTTCAACCTGATTCATTAAAGTTCCGTTTCATAGAGTTACGTTGATAGTTTTATATTATAATAGTTTAGGTTGATTAATTAGATTTCCTTCCATGTGTTAAACATTTCTATTTAATTAATTTTGTTAAATTGCAGACCGGGATTTTAACATTTAGCACAACTGCTATCCTTCTACTTTGTTTTACATTTATATACATAACTTTGAAATACGGATAATATAAAAAGCAAGGTAAACGTTAATTGGCTTGAACGTTTATAATTACCATTTTTTCAATCAGTTATAAGTTTTCAATGAATTTTCAAACTTATGATTTCTACAATACTCCAATTTCCTTAAAATAAATCATCATTCTACGGACTTAAATAAAATATAGACAAGCTTTGTTAACCTTCAAAACAACAGAAACATCTTACTGAGTTTCTTAAGAAATATCATTCTTTATTTTTAAATGTTAATGTTTATTCACATATAATTCGTCAGCAGGGATTGTATTAGGAAACATAAATACGGATCTTGGAAGATAAGATTAATCTTAAGCACAATATGTCTATATCTCTGAGTCTGCTGTCATTAATTGAAAATATGACTGAAAATACTTCTTATAATGTTCTAACGAGAAAAAGTTCTATCGAAAATAATAGTAATAATGTTTTATCCAAAAATTATAATAAAGTGTTATCGATAATAATTGTAATGATATTTTATCGAGAATGATTTTAATAATATTCTATTGAGAATAACTGAAACCATGTTTTAATCGGCGAGAAAAATTGTTATAGTGTTCTATGGAAAATAATTGTAATAATATTCTATTGTAATATAAAATGATTTATCTTCTTGAATTGAATCTGGTTCGTTCTGTCAGGCTGGAGAATTCGTTTCTAAACTAAACAGATGATGCTATTACTTACCTTCTTATCAACTTAATGATCTTAACAAAATGTCATTAGGACGTAGGTTACCCTTTGGCCAACAACACTGCAGATTGATGCTTAGTTACTTTTGGAACTTTGCGGAGACAGTTAAAAGATTATGTATGTCCTTAAACTGAATAGGTAAACCAGATTGCTGTGTAAGACCAGTAATACTAAATATCTGTGAATGACGTTACTTTACCAAAACACGAATTTCAGTGAAGAAAATATTATGTAGAGGTCTATAATCTATTCTTTGATTCGCTACTCTCACTGGAGCAGACTAGTTTCGCCGAATTCACAAATCATCAATGATGCTTTGAAGAGCGAAACAAATAAATAAAGTAGGCCAGAATGTAAGCAGTTTGTTTGGTTTAGATATATATAGTCCTTTACTCACCACTAAAAAACTAATTTAGCTTAGTTATTTAGATAATATGTGACATACCGTCACAGTTAATTATTCGTTACTTTTAAGCGGGCTAACTATGGTCAGTGTGTCAAGTAGCTCAGTAAGAGGTGATGATTTCGCTGTTGAAGGCAGTTGTGAATTTCCTGATTACTTATAGAACTTGAACTTTCACAGTGATATGTTCCCCTCGGTGGACACAGCAAATTGACCGATGTGGCTTTGCTATAACAAAACACACACAGTGATATGTAATGTGGAGTTTCTATATCTCAATAATCCAGGAAATATTGATATGTGTCCTTTCGCCTTCAACATGACTGAATGGTTTGTTTTTTGTTGTTGTTTTTTTTTAGTTTGATGCTTTTTCCAGTTAAGGAGTTTCATTTTATGTTTATCAGCTTTATTTAGCCTGATTATTGACATCAAAATGAGTTCAAACCTTTAGTCTCCTATGGCTAATACGTTCTCTTGGAAAACAATGATAAGAAAATACGTCCTGTTCTTTTTAAAGCGCTTTATTATAGGTGGAATTCTGGCGACACATTTTCCATTTTTCCATCCTAAAACAATTGCATTAATGAATTTCTGCAGTACGTACTCAACAAATACCTAAATATAAAGTTTACAGTTCACTGCAACTCCAGTAAAACTTCTTTTTTGATACGTTAGTACAAAGTCATCAAGATAATTGTTAAACTGATTTATATCACAAACCGACGGTTTCAAGGCTACATGATCATTTTAAATTTTTGAATTTATAGGAAATTTTAAGGATATCGACCTTTAGTAGGGGTTTGTTTCTTTTTGACATATTCAAGCAGACAGTTGCTTACCCGTATAAAATTCATCTCCCACGCAGCATGTCTTCGAAGCAGTGGAGTCACTTTGTGTAGAGATGCTACCAAACGACAGAACACAACCCAAAACAGTAATAAACTTTGACACATCTTAAAGCATAGATAGCTTGGCATGTCACAAACAATAGCTTCAAAATATTTAGTGGAGCTGAGGGCGAGTAGTGACTAAGGATTCTTGAGGGCGAGTAGCGACTAAGGATTCTTGAGAGCAAGTAGCGACTAAGGATTCTTGAGGGCGAGTAGCGACTAAGGATTCTTGAGGGCGAGTAGCGACTAAGGATTCTTGAGGGCGAGTAGCGACTAAGGATTTTTGAGGGCGAGTAGCGACTAAGGATTTTTGAGGGCGAGTAGCGACTAAGAATTCTTGAGGGCGAGTAGCGACTAAGGATTTTTGAGGGCGAGTAGCGACTAAGGATTCTTGAGGGCGAGTAGCGACTAAGGATTCTTGAGGGCGAGTAGCGACTAAGGATTCTTGAGGGCGATTAGCGACTAAGGATTCTTGAGGGCGAGTAGCAACTAAGGATTCTTGAGGGCGAGTAGTGACTAAGAATTCTAAGATTTTAACTGAATTCAGCGTTTCTGTTTCTCCTGAACCTGTAAGTTTTGTTCCAAGTTTTAAATAACATAGATTCTCGCACGTGCATTTTAAATAGAAAAGAGTGGATTCAAGACATGTGACCTGTTTTGTAAATTGGAGAACCAGCGTAATCATCCACTATCATAGTAAACATAGTAACAATCGATTTCACATAAAACACAATACATATAAATGGCTTGGATTAACTAACAAATACTTATGTTCGTTAGTAGAATTATTATGATGTAGCATACTGTTGGAAGATGTTGGTTTGGGGACTAACTACGGTTAAGATAGAACTATGGGGAAAAATGAAAAGTTTTCTTATCACAATCACTGCCTGCGCAGGGTTCATATTAATTTCATTTGGAAATTCTTATTCAAAATGTTTCTCCTGATTCTTAGCTAGTTATTTCTTATCACTGTTTTAATATCATCTCCAATAACTTTTAATCTGTATTAATTATAGTAATTCTGATGTTATTGTATAGAACTCAGCCGTATGACCCAAAAAAGTTTAAGCAAGGATGTTAGTCTTCTGCGAAACTAAGTTATAAGAACTAAAAATTGTTTAAAGATGTGTCGAGTTTGGAAGGATAAAGTTTTTCACTCTAAAAACTTAGTACCCTTCGTAGCTGCACTTGTTCTGCAAAAATCGAAAAGACGACCGTAGAAAAGTTCTAATAACCCAGTACCGAATTACTTGGAATACAGTAAAATAAAACCGCAATAGGAAAGTACCTATAATTCCATGTATGTTGCTTTTATAATGTTGTGAAGCTGTAGTGGATTTCATTCAATGATTCTTTCAAAGGTTAAACAAGGTGTTGTTTTCGAAACAGGTAGTAGTTACAGAAAAAAGATATCTCACAAAGGCTAAGGATGAATATTCTATACGAATGAGTATAACTGTAAAATTTTAGTATTTATAGAGACTTTATTTACTACATATTTGCTACTGCAAAACATGAAACAGATCTTAACATCAGTCAACCATCAAGCCAATAACCGGTCTATCCATTCATAAATCCAGCCAATCAGTCAACTATTTAATATTTATCAATTGTCCAGGATTACTGATGAGGAGTGGAATTCTCCAAAACTAGTCTGGCCCATAGACACACTCCCAATAAAGAATAGACCATTCCAAGTTTTTATTTGTAGTTAAACAAATGTTTGAACAACTCTGTTCAGCTATGTATCAGCTGCCTAG
>NW_013666857.1:174909-189524 GCF_000517525.1 Limulus polyphemus | reverse complement strand
ATGATACTATTATCTGCCATTAATTTGTATCTGACAATAGAATGCTTCCTAAATTATAGAATAAGACTATTCCTAAAGACTAGGGCCCGGCATGGCCAGGTGGAAAAGGCGCTCGACTCGCAATCTGAGGGTCGCGAGTTCGAATCCCCGTCCCACCAAACATGCTTGCCCTTTCAGCCGTGGGGGCGTTATAAGTGACGGTCAATCCCACTATTCGTTGGTAAAAGAGTAGCCCAAGAGTTGGCGGTGGGTGGTGATGAGTCTAGTCTTACACTGCTAAATTAGGAACGGCTAGCGCAGATAGCCCTCGTGTAGCTTTGCGCGAAATTCCAAAACAAACCAATCTAAAGACTAGAAGAGATTTCAGTCGACTCTCTAACTTTTTAAGAAGAAACGTGGTTAAGTTGGTTAGCGTCACTTTTCTAACGAAACTGGCTAAGAAGAAACGTAGTTCAGTTGGCTTGCGTCACTTTTTTAATGAAACTGTGTAAGATGAAATGTAGTTATGTTGGTTAGCATCTCTTTTCTAATGACACTGGTTAAGAAGAAACGTGGTTCAGTTGGCTTGCGTCACTTTTCTAATGACACTCGTTAAGAAAAAACGTGGTCAAGTTTGTCAGCGTCTTCTTTCTTTTGATACTGGTTAATGATCAAGTTTGTCAATGCCAGTTTTATCATAACATTGATTAAGAAACGAATTTCTGAAATTTAAAAGCAGATGATACGAACTCCCTTTAAGCAGCTAAACTGTTCTCAAGTCTATCGGCCTGCCGTCTCTTTTCTAATGACACTGGTTAAGAAGAAACGTGGTTAAGTTGGTTAGCGTCACTTTTCTAACGAAACTGGCTAAGAAGAAACGTGGTTAAGTTGGTTAACGTCACTTTTCTAATGAAACTGTGTAAGATGAAATGTAGTTATGTTGGTTAGCGTCTCTTTTCTAATGACACTGGTAACCAACATAACTACATTTCATCTTACCCAGTTTCATTAGAAAAGTGACGCTAACCAACTTAACCACGTTTCTTCTTAGCCAGTTTATTTAGAAAAGTGACGCTAACCAACTTAACCACGTTTCTTAGCCAGTTTCGTTAGAAAAGTGACGCTAACCAGCTTAACCACGTTTTTCTTAATCAGTGTCATAAGAAAAGTGACGCTGACAAACTTGATCATGTTTCTTCTTAACCAGTTTCATTAAGAAAGAGACGCTAGCCAACTTAACAATGTTTCTCTTTAACCTCCGTTATTATAAAAGTGACGCAGACAAACTTGGTCCTCTTTCTTCTTAACCAGTTTCATTAGAGAAGTAACGTTGACCAACTTAAACGTGTTTCTTTTTAATCAGAATCATAAAAAAAAGAGAGAGACAATGACCAAATTGACTATGTTTTGTTTTTCAACCTACATCATTAATTTGGGCAGCGTGGCTCAGTGGCTTCTCGCTTTGAACTCGTAGTCGGATGGTTATGAGTTCGAGATTGGTTCACGCCGAGCTGTTGTGTTTTTAAGGACGCTACTTTACACCCACTTGTACTAATCTACCTAGCTGTATGATAGGCACCTAGCTGTTAGCTGGGGGTTAACCTACGATTTACTGACATTCCATTCCGGGTGAAAGAATCACTACTCTCATCCAATTGTGTCATTGGAACTGGAGTTCAAATGCACCGACCTTATGTGTCTTGTGAAGGCACGGCAAGGATTTAAAATTAGAAAGGTGACGTTGATCAAGTTGACTATGTGTAATTCTTATTATTCATTTTGATAACACTCTTTCTTTAACCATTTTACATTTTTACTTAAATATTGTTCGTTGCTATTGATAACTATAGATGACTTGCAACATAAAACTCCGAAACATCTCCGAGTTTTGCTATTGGCATATAGATTACATCTTTTATTCCTATTATGCGTTATAGTAACATATATTGATATATTTTTAGTTTTCATTACAACATGATATTTAATTTGAAATTCATAAGATATTTTATAGAACTTATGTTTAAAATTTGATGGCAATTAATCTGAAATTATAATGGCATGAACGTCTATGGGTATAAAAATAGTCAAATGTAGAAGAGATCTAATAAACTTTTAATAAATAAGACTAATCATATGTTGCTTTTATTATTCAAACACAAGGAACCTGTATTCGTATAATTTATTTCATGTGTTATTTTTGTCACGAGACAGAAGAAACTGAGGGCCTATACTTGTTTTCTCACGGCATGGTCGGTGTATTGGACGCAAGCAGATTTTGACATCAAATTCTGGGGTAAAAAAGTGCGTCTTATACACCGAAAAATACGGTAATTCAGGCTAGTCTTTCCTGTTATAGCTTGATGGTTATAAGTCTCTTGAAAAAAAAACCAAAACTTAACGTTGTCAGTTCATCAGCCAAGTGCGTTAAATCGCTAAGGTTTCGACCCATTAAACGTATTACTTTCATTTTTCTTACAGTTAAACAGTTGTCAAACTCAACTCGACTGTTTCTAAAATGAATTTCGTCAATTCTCAAAATAGTGTCTTCGTCGACGACAGTAAGTCTAATGAGAACAAGGAGATGGCTAAATATATGCTTCACTTATTATTTATTTATTTTTATTGTTAGACTTATGAAAGATAGTAGGCCGGAAGCGTTAGATAATTAAAAAGTCGGAATTTGGAGGATGCATTAGAAAGCCCGAGTAATATATAGCATGTCCACTGCCACGTACATGGAGAATTTAATTACCTTATTCGAATGGAGCATTTCCAGAATCTTAACAGAGCTGTCAATGACCAAGAATTACACATGAAAGAAACTCTCACTATCCATGAACTCAAACCGGAACTAAAGTTTAAAAAGATATGTAAAAAATCTTCATTTGCGTGCATAAGTCGAATTGGATTTTGTCCAATGAAATTAAAAATAAAACAATAACAAATAATGAAAAGAAACAAATAAAATAGCTAAGTTCTTATGTAATCATTATTGATTTGTTTTAACTTAAAACTTAGAACTTAATCGCTTTAACTTGTTTTAAGGCACGTTCATTTTTCATATCAACCTTTTTAAGCTTAATCCTGGTTGGTCTTCATGCGAAAATAAAACTATGATGAGGCCCCAAAAATAAAATCAAATCTAAATTACAGACAACAATAATGGAGATCTTAAGACAATTAATGCAACACAGCGGTTTTTATTAAATTAATAATAATGGAATGAGATTAGACCTAACAAAATTCTATACTTCAGAGCAATAGATAACATAAAGTTTGGGCTATATACTCAACAAGCTAGTCTTCTGATGCCTACTCAAGTCCGTTCTGTACACTAACTGAATAATAAATTACAGACTACACAAAAACTTTGAAATTTAAAGATTCTATCCTCGACACTAAAATAACTATTAAAAAAAAAGTAAACAGAAACTCGTGGAAAAAACGTCTGTAGAACTTGCTTGATTCTGAAAATCCAAAACAAGGAAAGACCTCTGAAACCGAGGTTTCATTGTCAATCAGTTATTGTATACATGTCTCAGATTGCTGTTTTTTATCATCAAGATAACGTGTTAATGTTGCGTATTATTCACCCTTTTATTATATAGTTAACATGTTCACGTTGAAAATTGTTCTTTTATCATCTAATTAACTCGTTGATGATACACACTGTTCTTATTCTTGTTATCTAATTAATGTGATAAATTAGTTATTTCCTTCGTAATAAAATTAACTTGTTAATGTTGCACATTGATATTACTCTCATCATATAAATAGAATCAATGTTACAAATTACTCTTGTGTCTATCATCTTATTTCCATTGTCTAATAAACATGTTAATGATTTAGATTATTTTCTAAATTTTCCTTAGCCAGTTAACGTATTACTGTCGTATATTGTTCCTTGTTTTATCATCTAATTAATTCCAAAGAATGTTCTTTCTCCTCCTATTTTCATAATACGTTCATCACATGGATTACATTAGAATAATGATGAGGACATTTTTTAACTTGTCTTTTGGAATATATTTTTATAAGCACATTATTTCTTTCTTTTGACGAACATCAAAATTATAGTTACTATTTTAAAAAATATGCACACACTCAGAAGTGCTTGAGCATTGATTCTTCTCAAAAAATCTATTAGAAAGACAATTTTATTAAAATCTTATAAAGGAATTTAATGAAAGCTGTTCATTGTTTTTACAGATTCATGTACAGTCGAGAAACTGTATGTTTATGAGTCGCCGTTTGCATAACCCTCAGTTCTTAACCACCGTTAGTGCTGGATAAGTAAATGATGTAAGATTATTGCACGCGCTGGTATTAGACCGAAGAGGCAAAAATAGCTATGTCGTTGTTATGACAACGCAAGAAAGAACCTCACAGTAGAAACGCGTGCAGTGAAAGGAATATAACGAACTAGTAAATGTACGCTGTATTTAGCTTTTTCTTCGTGTTCGTTATTAAAAGTATGAGAAACAGGGGCACTCTGCAATGATTATATAATCTTACTGACTAAACGTTCTCCTTTTTTTAGTTGGTACTCTAATCTTATTAAATTTGAATCTGTAATAACATGTTTTATCATATTAGCATTGTCTTCTGGACTACTGTCACATCCACGAGTTATATAAACATTATTAAATTCATATAATTCACAGTACAAAATTCCTGATAAATACATATTTATGTGTGTGTGTGTCAATGAATTTAAACTTTATTGCATCCGTTAATTATTCATTACATAATACCAAATATTTACCTAACGTAGATATAATCACAATTTATCAAAGCCTAGTTAATTTTTCCTTAATTTAATTTATCACTTTAACCAAGTCTAAGATGCGTAATGTAGCGCCATCTTTGTTTTTTTGTCGAACATCCAGTTTCTCACCAAACACACGTTCATTTCTACCTTTTTACATTGAATACATGGCCTGGTGGTTAGGACGCTCGAGTTCGAATCCTCGTCACACTGAACATTCTCGCCCTTTTAGCCATGGTGGCGTTATAATGTGACGAGCTCTCGTCTATAGTTGCTAAATTAGAGACAGCTAGCGCAGACAGACCTCGTGTATCTTTACGTGAAATTCAACCCAAAGAAACCCATTGACTAGACGGGCACACAAGAGATCGGCATATTGCTCCATCTAGTACCAGGCACGTTTTATATTTCCCGCTGCAGATAAAAAATACGTGTTTAAATTCTCCATTCTAGTACCTAACCCTAATATAGAATAATATATTTTTCAGGACCACTTACTCTCACATTCAGTGTTTACATAGTATTATAGAGTGATATACCATTCTGTACCTCCTATTCTCATAGCCAATGTTCCCGTGGTGTTGTAGCATGATATATCATTCTGTACCTCCTTACTCTTACATCTAGTGTTCCCATGGTGTTGTAGCATGATGGGTACAGAAAGATATCCTATTCCAATAGCCAGTGTTTCCGTGGTGTTGTAGCGTGATATATCATTCTGTGCCTCCTCTGTGGTTCTATATCATGATATAACGATCGAGTTGTATGTGTTGCAACATTAAATACTTGCCTAGTAAACATCCCCGTTACAGTGAGAGTGTAGGGTTAGTAGCATGTGGTATTTCAAGATCTTCAGACGTAGCTGAGATTTTTCTTTATTACTTCTGTGTATCGGACTGTATAAGTATATTACTCTAAGTATCGCCCGACAGTCGATCCCTTCAGCTGCCTGATAACGTTCTCCTATATCATTATTACAGGCATTATTATTGCAGCAACCATTTACTATTTTGATCTTGCTCACGAAATATTCATTTTCTAATAAAAATATATCCATTTTCAAGAGTTAGGCCATATTAAGTCTCCTATTTGTTCATAGGCTAGAACCGTTGGTCTTCTGTGTTACCAAACAATGAACAGATAAGCAGAAAACAATTTGTAAAATTTCCATCATCGGGCTACTAATTAACGGTAACTTCTTTATCAGGTTATTATATTGACGATTTGTCATCATACTACTAGGTAACGGTAACTTCTTTATCGGGTTATTATATTGACGATTCTGTCATCATACTACAAGAATTACTCCAGTGTTTCTATTCGAACAAGCTATTTTGCTCTGTTTATCTACGTATTTCTTCTTCTTTGAATAGAGCAACACAAAGTAGGAACTAAACTAAGGAACTTGCACTGAGTTACATAGTTCATCTGGCAAAGTATTATTCACGTTTCTTGGGAACTAAACTTAGAAGCATACACTGAGATAGTAAGTAAAGTATTACACACGATTCGTAGGAACTAAACTAAGGAAAGTACACTGAGTTACATTGTTCAACTGGTAAAGTATTACATTACACACGATTCGTAGGAATAAACTAAGGAAAGTACACTGAGTTACATTGTTCAACTTGTAAAGTATTACACACGATTCGTAGGAACTATTTGTAGAAAAGATTGACATTAGAGGAAGAAAGTACTTAACACATATAGTTGTTATTTATGTTAAGAAGAGTCTTTCTATTGTTTGTTATATTTTGCTACGTGAAATCAAAAAACCCAATATCTAGCGCGTGTGGAATAACCAGTTGTTTGTGAGTGAACCATGTTAAAATAAACAGTTGCCGACTTTGTGACAAAGCGCTGCCAGATCTACAAACTCTTGTTGTGACAAACAGAACCAAACCCATATAAAATACAAAACTGGCACTTGCCTATATGCGACACCAAAACTATCTCACACAGTATAAAAATGTATCACTATTTTGAATAACTCCAAAAAACCATAAGAGAACGTTTCTACAACCACAAATTTTCTGTTAACAATAAAACAGACTATTATCCTGTTCAACACTTTAGCCAACCGGATAATTTTTTAATTGGCATGGTTTTGTAGGATATCTAGGGGCTGAGTGTGCCCCTTTGGTTTGCGAGCCGAATTAGGGATCTGCAGAGCATACGTTCGCGTCCTGTTACCGCCAAAAGAAAATCGTGTTCCACACTTTGAGGCTGAGGGTGCGTTTTACAGATGACGGTCAAATCCCAGTATTTGGTCCAGATAAGATGGTGATGGGCGTTACTGTCTTTGTGCAAAAATTCGAAAAACTAGATTTTACTCTAACGCTAATGGAGAGAGGGAAGGAACTTAGTGGATTGACATTCTTAATAACGTTAACCTGTATTCTGACATCAATAGTCTTCGACTTTTAGCATCTCTGTTAATTAAAGGGCAGAACTCGCATAGCCCATTTTGTAGCTTTGCGCCTAACAACAACCAACCAGCTGTCAATTAAATATTAAGTTTATACATTTTACTTTTAGTTATCCTACTTTTATCTATATGTCTTACTTATCTTAAACCTTTTATACTTAGTTACAACTTTCTAATAGTTTATTTACTCCTTATTTTTAACCATTAGACTCTTTACGTATTTTACAAAATGTATTAATATGCATGTGTAAACAGTACTGGAGAAAATATTTAAACTCACAATTCAAATACATACAGAAGTCACGAACAATGAGTAATTGTAACTAAATGGCTGAGTAATTAAAAACATTTACACAAAACATGATTACAGAAAACACACAAAAATACGAGGAACAATGCACTAGTATTTTTGTGTTGGCCTTCAATAGAGTAGTACACCTTGTTTTTATGAAACCATAAGTTTATCAATACACGATTGTGAAACATTGTTTAAAGTGTGTTCTCATACTCCCATACATATAATGTGTTCTAATACTCCCATACATATAATGTATTCTAATACTCCCATACATATAATGTATTCTAATACTCCCATGCAAAAATGTTAACCAAGTTGTGTGGTTGCCTTTTACCTTCTCAGTTTTCATTTAAGCTCATACAGCCTTAATAATATTCATATCGCAGTTTTGTGCAGGCCAAGCCGTGGTTGTGATTTGCGAGTGTTCCAAGTAATGGTGAACCGTCTATGCCATTCATAGCGGCGACATCTCGTGGCGTGAGGCACAGGACGGTTGTATCTGTTGGCTTTTTTTATCTATAAAATTTATATATATATATATATATTACGACGGAAACAGACGAGAGGATGCGAGCCTTTTTGTTGCATTTAACAAGGATTTTGAGGCCAGCCGCACAGTTAACAGAGGTGATCAAAGTCTAGATTTTTAAAAACAACCAATGAAAATTATTTTTAAAGAGGTTTGCAACCGCGAGGAGCATACAAGCCTCGTAAGGTTGTGATGATCAAGGATAAGAACACATTTAATGATTTTGTGATTATTCAGTGTTTTAGGAATAAGAACAATTACAAGCGAGTTTCATTAAGTGGCATGAAGTGACTTGGTTAAAACGTTCGACGATATAACTTGATCGTGGAGTTTATTTTAGAGCTTTACAACTCAAACAAAAGTTAAGCCTCGTCTGGCACGATGAAGTTATCAACGTCAATGAAGCTATGAAAGACCGACAACTCGAATTTATGTATAAATAAATCTAGTTGTCTAAAGTAAGTACTTTTTTTACTATTCTCTATTTATTGGTAGTGGAGTTAAAGTGTCACAAACTCCTCACAAATATTAACTAAGAGCCGCCACTAGTTCCGTGAGCCTCTTTTTTTAGGTAGTGTTTCACCACATTTTTGCATGTTTGGGATCACTGTCTTACTGCAAAATGACTGCCTGTGCAACATGTTTTGTCCTTAAAGTAATATCATGATCGATAAGAAATTGCTCATATCTATCAGCAGACAGGGTTCCATCAATCTTTCGTAAACTTCGTATTGGCTGAGATGTATCCCGCACTTGTATTAGTTTTCCAGCATGGTTCTCTGTTGATGCTGTATGGTGATCGTGGCACCGTTCTCCCCTCTGCCATCGAAAAAACCAAGATTTATTGTTCCCAAACAATTCGAATTTGGATTATTTTGTATAGAATGCCATCCTATAACTTTGCTTATCTCATTGATTTAAGTTTGATACCCATTTCAGCATTTGATGTGGTTATCTCTCCTAAACAGTGGTTACTGAGCAGCTACACATCTATGGAGGTCAACTCGTGCTAATATTAGTGTTCTAAAGGTAAATATATACACCTGCACATACAGCTATGTCACTGGCAAGATTTCCACTAGATTGCAGTGTATCACTAAAAAGTATATCCTCAGTTACTTAACATCACTTTCGAACAGCTTGGGCTTTTTACTTTGACTGTCTTTATTATTAACAGTGTTTATGTACAGTTTTTACCGAAAAATTAAATTTTGCCTCATATGTCAATTGGAATAACCTTCACCAGCCAAAACTATGATTTATTTTCATTTGTAATATGGCATTTCCGTTTTGGTAGCTATAAGTGCATATAACATAACACAACGTTTTGGAAAAACATGGGACTTATTGGTCCATCTCGGCTGTCCCATGTTGCTGGATATAGTCTGACAGCTAACATTATGCTGGTGTGGCACTGTTTTATAGGTTGGGTGACAACCAATCACAGTGTAAGCTATCAAGACTGTACTAGACTGGTTCAATTCATTGAAAAAATATTTGCATTTTGTACCAATTTTATTCATTATTTCCAATACTGTGTGTGTATATATACCTATATTTAAAATTTAATGAACCTGATATATTTATGTATCAACGTTTCATACAACAAGGTCAAAAACAAAAAGTATCGAACAGAAAACATAGCATCAGAGTGAAAAATATGATGTGAGTAAGCTTAAATGTACTTTAGCAAGAGAAAGAAGTCTGCAGAATTAAGACATGCAATAACAGTAGAGATACAAAATCGTTTTTAATTCGCAAAGTTTATTTCTGTGAAAAAGTAAGAAGAAGAACAAATATGAGTATTAAATCCAACAATGTCCTACGTGTAAGACTACCATTCACCATCTCTATCCAGAATTTTAATAATAAAACTGGTTACTGAAAGTGAACTATTGTGGATGATAAACATAAGTTATCTCCTGAAGTAAGCAAAGTATTCGTCATAAATGTTACATTCCTCTTTGAATAGCATAAAACGTAAGAAATATGAAATTGCTAATATATCACTAGGAAGAGGAGAATTATAAACGACATTTCTCCCTGTATTTCCAAAAAAGTAACACTAAAAATATACAAAAATCCACCCCAATCAACATATTGTTAAAATGTGCGTACAGTTTTATCTGTAAGTTAAGAAAGATGAAACGGATATTCTCGTTGTTATCGACATTTTAGTCTGTTATCGCAATATAATATCTCATGAGGCCTCGCTACTTTAGGAGATTTAGGCTGGTCCTAAATTGGCTGCTATGCGTACGAAAAACTCTTTAACCATCCTGGTTAATGTTTTAAAGTAATGGGTCACTTCGTTTACCGGTGCAACAAATGACACATCTAACTTCAACACTCTTCACGTGAAAACATAAAATATCTGATTACACTGACCTGCGAATTTAAATTCTCATAAAAGTGGTTTCGGTTTTAGTAACGGATTTTCCATAATTCAGCTACTCCGATTTCGAAAATAATATTCTTTTTTTTCTATCACGTAAGGATTTTTTACAGATCGGGAAGGAAAAGAGACTCGTACTTAGATCAAATTATTATTTAGTTTAGCGCAATGAACATTTTTTATTATTATGTTTGTTAACAAAAATACAAACAAACTGAAGAAAAGGGAAGAACAATGATGTTAAATGAGTATGCATCCTCATTCATCCTTATTTTTGTGTGAAATCTACGTCTTTTAGTCTCAAAACTATGTGTTGTGGTCTTTCCTTTATGTATTGCGTTATGATGCTTTGTGAAAAATGTGTACGTATTGGAAAAAAAATGAATATCATTTTCGGATACTGCATACATGAATTACTGTAGAACATGTAAAAATTTCAAGTCAGTAAAACCATCGCAAGCCTGTGTTACCTCTGTATTCCTGATAAGTCTATTGTTTTTTATAAATAAAGTTCACAAACTTGTTATTGGTGTTTCTATGGTTGCTAACCATTTTCCTAATATATATACACACACATACATATTTTTTTAATAAAAGTTTCTTTATGAAAAACGGCTTAAATTTATTGACTTTATGTTACTTTGATGATTTAGTTAGTTTGAATAACTAATGTATTAATAACTACAGTGCTCAAAACATATAAGGGATAAAAAGAGCTTTCCGCAGTATAGCTATTAAAAGTTACAACACTGTTACTTAAATAACGTCAGTGACATCCATGGGTTCACTTTTATGTAAAATAAGTGATTATGATTTGATGTATAAATGACTACAGACATTCATTTGGTTCCAGTCCAATAAATGTTTTAATAAAAAGCATGACTACCTGGAACACTAATGTAAGTCCAACATCGATGTGGCTAACTTAAAATGAGCGACTAAATGAGCATCTGGGGTTATATGATTCGATCCAGTTCATCAACACTGATTGGAAGTGAATCATGTGCTACTAAGCATCTCATACGTCATATTCAAGTCAAGTGAACTTACTGGACAGTCTATTCACTCGATACCTTCTTCTTCCATGAAGTTGATAACACTGATTGGAAGTGAATCATGTGCTACTAAGCGTCTCATACGTCATATTCAAGTCAAGTGAACTTACTGGACAGTCTATTCACTCGATACCTTCTTCTTCCATGAAGTTGATAACACTGATTGGAAGTGAATCATGTGCTACTAAGCGTCTCATACGTCATATTCAAGTCAAGTGAACTTACTGGACAGTCTATTCACTCGATACCTTCTTCTTCCATGAAGTTGATACTGAGTATTACTGAGTATTATTGGGGTGCGACTTATAATCCACCAGAAGAAAGTTCTGACCAACTGAAGCTGCATATGGCTGCATTAATATTTGTAAGACTGCATCCTTACTGTCGTGTGGTATCTATAGTGCCATGTCGTAGCAATGTGCCACTAGTACTGATCTCTCCCCAAACCAGTATTCCACCACCGCCATATCCGGGGTCTATCCTCCGTAAAATTGTATTTGGACTAGTTCCCAGCCACTCTCCAAATGTGCACATGTCTTGAGGATGCAATATAAAGACAGGAAATTTATGAACAGGAAATTCGCCCACAAGTCGTTTAACCTGTCCATCCACGTTCTTGACACTACTGAAAAGAGAATGTTTTTTGGTGATGATATGCAGACCGTGTTACAGGTTATCTGACATAAAGGCCAATTCTGGCTGTTTGCATACTGATCTGTCGGCCGGTTTCTTTTCTGAACTGCTGATCAGTTGAAAAGCTAAGGTCTGTCGGTTGCTTCTAATTAATACTGTCAAATAGCTGTCATCTTACGAGGTTGCCGACATTGGTCTAACCTGTACAGGTCTCCGGACAATTCTATTGTTAGTCTGAGAGCACATCATGCTAATAGCACTTTGTGAGATTTGTAGCCATTTTAATACAAATTGATGTGTTTTACTAGCTTTAGAACCAACCTATGGCACTCAATAGCACTAGCATTCAGTACCACTAGCTTTAGAGTCCACCTATTGTACTCAGTACCACAAATATGTTGAAATGTCTCTGTTGATGTTCTGGCATGTTTCACTCTTTATATATTAAAATTAACCTAAATATAGATGCAAAATAGTCGTTGCTATAAATATAAAATTTATGATACATTAAAAATCGATACAGAATTTTATTATACTTTTTTAGCGTTTATTAGACTGAAAATGGAGTTACCAATGAAACTGGTTCCGATTTAACGTAAACATTTCAGCATATAATAAAGTAAAAGTAAATTATGTATTTCTTTCTTATATATGTATGTAAACGAAACTGGTTCCGATTTAACTGTTTCCGATATTTCAGATATTCTGAAATATATATATATATATATATATTAGATAGAAACGTTTTGTTGAGTAATGCCAATTTGTATAATACTGCAAAAACGAAACTAAAATTAGCTGTGTTAGATGCTAATTGTTTTTATCCTCGGGTAAACCTTGTCTGACAAGTCCTGCTTTATTAGATGACTAAGGAAAATTTGTTATACTTTCTGTCTTCTGACTTTCGAAAGTCTAGTATTAATCAGACGATTGTAAATTTTGATGAACTGTAAAATGAAATATTTTCTGGCATGTTTTTCTAACTTTTTACTTCGTATAATGAAAGCTACCACTCTAAAGCATACAACGAGTATAGTGTTACAAATGTCTGTTTATTCTCTTCTCTGGTGAAGCGCTTTGTCAATTTGCATTTCAAATCAGAGCAATTTTATAAGCTCTTTTAAAAGAATGCATTAAATGATATCACACTGGTTTCTATTGTTTATTTAGAGTGGTGTAGAGAAAGGGTTTGTAACCTTCAGTAAACCAAGATGGAGGATTTTGAAGTCAAAGAAATACATTAACTAATAACTTTTGTCACCTTTGACCTTTCTTCGTGTTTGTAAAATAAGCGTTTTAAGGTACGAGTGAGTCTCTTAATTGTTTTTAATCATTTAAGGATCACAGGTAAAAATTTAATTTGTATTTTAGAAATAGAATAATAGATGAGTTTTTATTTAGTAAATGTATTATGTTTACTCTATTGAAAAGTAAAGGTGTTTTCTCCTATGTTCTGTTTTGTACATAATTAAATATCAAATAAAATTTACGCACTTGAAGGCAAAACGGAAACTTCACGAACACCTTGTACACTAATTGCATTGCAAAAAAACAAAAAACAATGTACAAGGTACTTTCATACTATATGTTGTTAAATAACAGTGGTTACGCACATAGTATTATCATGGTACACGTTGTCAAACAAATCGTGAACTACACAAAAAGTACACTCATGGTACACGTTGTTGAACAAACCATGAACTACGCACAAGCTACTATCATGATACACATTGTTAACGGCCTGGCATAGCCATGTGGTTAGGGGTGCTCGACTCGCAAGCTGCGGGTTGCGGGTTCGAATCCCCGTCCCACCAAACATACTTGCCTTTTCAGCCATGGGGGCGTTATAAAGTGACGGTCAATCCCACTATTCGTTGGTAAAAGAGTAGCCCAAGAGTTTGCGGTAGGTGGTGATGACTAGCTGCCTTCCTTCTAGTCTTTCACTGCTAAATTATGGATGGCTAGCGCAGATAGCCCTCGTGTAGCTTTGCGCGAAATTTAAACCAAACCACAGTGTTAACCAAACCGTGAATTACGCACTAGGTACACTTATGGTACACTTTATTAAACAAACAGTGAACTGCGCACTACGTACTCTCATGGTACACTTTATTAAACAAACCACAAACTACGCACTAGATACTGCGTAGTTCGTGGTTTGTTTAATAAAGTGTACCATGATAGTACCTAGTGCGTAGTTTGTGGTTTGTTTAATAAAGTGTATCATGATAGTACCTAGTGCGTAGTTCGTGGTTTGTTTAATAAAGTGTACTATGATAGTACCTAGTGCGTAGTTCGTGGTTTGTTTAATAAAGTGTACCATGACACTAGGTACTATCATGGTACACTTTATTAAACAAACCACGAACTACGCACTAGGTACTATCATGGTACACTTTATTAAACAAACCAGTGAACTGCGCACTACGTACTCTCATGGTACACTTTATTAAACAAACAGTGAACTGCGCACTACGTACTCTCATGGTACACTTTATTAAACAAACCATGAACTACGCACTAGGTACTC